>NC_056747.1:169962167-169977023 GCF_019279795.1 Protopterus annectens | reverse complement strand
TACTAATATATTTTGAAAAAAATGATTTTAAATTTTACTTTATAATTTTTTAATACAGAGAACTTTCATTTCATTTTTATTGTTAGAGGTTAGCTGTGATAATCATTACCTTACTGTTGGCAGTAGCGTAAAGCTATGTGGGATGTATCCTACCAAGGTCTGGGTGTCCAACCGGTATGCTAAAGCTTCTTGGCACCTTTTTTGCACTCTGTGCATCAGTTAAAACACAATGTGTCAGTCTTTCAGGCCATTTATCTTTATGTACTTTGTGATAGCCACTGGTCTCCCCCCAGGGGGCACTTCTCTTTCTCTGATATCTTCATGGGCCCCACACCCCAAAGAAAAAGAACATTTGGTCGAAAGTTTGTTTGTTAAATTTAACTGTTGAGGCTACCCACTAAAGTGCGCTAGCCTGTGTAAGTGATTTATTACTGTTTTTCCTGCAGTTCTGTGTACTTTTTAACCTAAAACACAAACCCCCCCCCAAAAAATCCTTGTTTTCCCGCCTTTACTCGACTAGTTTAGACCAGTATACAGGCTTTGCTGTATTCTGGACTGTGGTGTAGTTCCTGTGTTGTCCATTGCCTTACTTGGATAGAAGGAAGTTTCTTTGCTCACCAGTGGGAGTTGGGAGCCTTGAGCAGCCTATCTGTCCCTGAAGAAGTGACCTCAGCACAAGAGCTTGTAGTAATTGGTCGTTTTGGACCATTTCCAGCTCTTTTGAAGTTCCCTGTTTAAAATCCGCGTTTGCGCGGCTTTGCGCGATTGTGCACATAGCGCAGCGCCGGTTAAACAGGCTTAAACTATTCCTGGTTCCGCCAAGTCTGCACTTCAATTTTTCCCTAAGAAAGCTCTACTTTCAACAAAATCAGTGTATTCGCTTTATTATAAGCCTAGCACTTGCTCCTAAAACCTTTCTTTTAAGTGAAGCAGCCTTAAACTAACGTAAGCACTACATCCACCTACAACCCGTGCTAATACCCACTTCCCTTCAAAGTCCTCTCTCTGACCCAGTTACACATCACCCCCTTGTACTATTCTGGCATGTCGAGTGGTACATCACTGATGTCCTCTCCAGTTCAGCAGGTTAATCTGGGAATCCTGAGACAATGTTACAATTGTCTCATGTACACAGACAACCCTCTCCTCCTCCCAACAAACACAAACACATGTGAGAGATGCAACTATATAGCCAAACTGGAGGCTGAACTCTCTCAACACAGGACTAGCAAGACCAGACAGGAGGAGAAGGTAACCACACACACAACAAACCCAGTCTCACATAAACCAACCACAACTGCAAACCAAACACATAATAACACAAAGACATACTTGGAGGCTCTAATAAAAAACTTACCGAAACAACAGAGGCTCCCAAAGCAGACATCCAAGAAAACACCACCTCAAAACACTGCACATGCAACACATAGTACACAAAGTCAGTGTGCCAAACAATCACAGCCCTTAAGGCGAAACACCATGCCTGATACACTAGTAATAGGTGACTCTATAGTCAGACACACTGACGTCCCGCTTACCAGGCTGAACAAGGAGAGGGTAACGGTGAGCTGCCTATCAGGAGCTAGGATCCGCCACATAACACAAGCACTCAGGTCACTCCAAAGCAAGTACAAATATGACTCCGTCATTGTCCATGCCGGCGTGAATGACCTGAGACGTACCTACTTGGGCTACATGAAAAGAGACATGGAGGAGCTCTCTGATTATGTAGCCCAGGCTGGTATGACCCTGGCCCTGAGCAGCATCTTGCCCTCACCAAGAATGATGCCACAATACAAAGACAAGATGATCAGCTGTAATAATTGGCTCAATTACTGGTGTCATTCTAGAGGGATCCAATGTCTGTCTGCTTGGGATGACATGCTGGACAAGTCACGCTGCTTCGCAAGGGACGGCTTGCACCTGTCACCACTGGGCTTCTTGCCACCCCCATAGTGCCTTTTTTAGGCAAGGCTCCAAAGACAAACCCACCACCTTAGAAAACAATAAAGGAAAAAAACTAAGGGTAATGCTGCTCAACGCCAGAAGTCTAAATCTCAAGATGCAGGCTCTCAGAGCACTCAGTATGGAGAGCATCGATGTCTGTGCAGTAACTGAAACCTGGTTCAAGGCTCCTGAGAGCACCCCAGCCCTACCAGGTTATACCTCGTATCATGCATTTCGGCCCCAAAACCTGGGCCGAACCACAAAAGGAGGGGGAGTGTCCATATTCATTAAAGACACCCACACCTCCAGGTTAGTGGCAATGCACGAAGCATCGGAGACCATCCATGTGCAACTAACCATAGGCAAAACTGCTATACAACTTGTAGCATGCTACAGACCACCCTCTCAATCTCAGGAACTCCATTCAGCCTTCCTGAAGACACTGGAGGATATGAATGTCTCACCAAATACCATCATATTGGGGCTTGAATAATGCACCCAGTCTATGTTTGGGTAGTTGAAGTCTTCCAACACCCTAGTCCAAAGGTTCCTGGAATTCATCAACTCAAATGCGATGGAACAACTAGTCACCTCCCCCACAAGGGGAAATAATTTACTTGACCTGATCATCACAAACATGGGGACAAAATGCTCAACACCGGAAGTATACCCCTCACTAGTGAGATCAGACCACAAACTAATAACCCTAGATATTCATATCCCACCTCCACCCCCAGCATAAAAGACCACAGTGAGAAAATTCTCAAAAGCCGACTTTACACTCCTTAGGACTGAAATGGTATCCTTCAAGCCCCCTGGGCCAGTGGAAACCACATCCCACACTGCTGAATCCTTCACAAATGCTTTCTACGGGCATCTCCAAGAATACATGGATCATGCAATCCCAAATAAAACCAAGACCCTTTCCAACAAAGGCAGGCATCTTATCTGGTGGACCCCAGCCATAAACAAACTTTATAACAAGAGAAGGAAGCTACTGCAAGACAGAGCAAAATCCCATAAAAGGAAGGCATCTCTGATCAGCACTAGCAAAAAACTACGTTCGCTCATAAAATCATCAAAGGCCAACTTCGAGAGAAAAATCGCTAAGGACACTAAAGATAACCACAAGGCCTTCTTCAGTTATGTTAGAAACCTGGGCGGAAACCCTCAGATATGCTCAGAGTTAGTTCATAACGGCAAAAAATACACTGAACCCACAGATATTGCCAACATACTGGCAGACAGGTTCAGTGCAAATTTCTCCCCTCCCTCTCCCCCAAAAGACGAAATAATTATCACAGCTGAATGCAACCTCCCTGACATCTCAGATGTCCAGGTGAGAGCTGCTCTCAGCAAAGCTAAAAATACAGCATCCATGGGACCTGACGGTGTCCCGGGTTGCGTGCTACGTGAACTCCTAGAGGAGCTAAACCCGCACATAAGAACGCTGTTTAATCTTAGCCTTGCTACAGGATACGTCCCTGAACACTGGCGTACAGCTACAGTGGTCCCACTCCACAAAGGTGGCACCTCTACAGTCCCTGGAAACTACCGCCCCATAAGCTTGACCAGCCTGGTCTGCAAAGCTATGGAAAGGATCATTATGGAACTCATAAACAAAGACATCGGGGACCTACAGACAATTGACCCTACCCAGTTCGGCTTTGTAAAAGGCAGATCCTGTCTTTTAAACCTGGTGGACTTTTTTGAAACAGTCACTAGAGCCATCGATGAAGGCAAAGCAGTTCATACAGCCTACCTGGATCTGGCAAAAGCCTTCGACACAATACCCCACTCAGGCATCATAGACAAGCTCAACAGCTTAAATGTAAACCCGTTTGTCACAAGATGGGTTGCAAACTGGCTAAAGGACAGAACCCACAAAGTCAGAATAGCTGGAGCAATGTCAGACTCTACGCCAGTCACAAGTGGAGTACCACAGGGCTCTGTCTTGCGACCCCTCTTGTTCGGCATTTACTTCTCAGACGTGCAGGCAAACATAGGGGGGTTGTGGCTGACAAAGTTCGCAGACGACTGCAAACTAGGCGCCATAGTCGATACACCAGCTGACACATGCATCCTCCAGAAGGGCCTCACAGAAACAGACGACTGGTGCCAGAGTCATGGCCTTAAACTAAATGCCAGAAAATGTATAGTCATCCCCTTTGGAAAAAACAAAGTACCCACAAATTACCACATAGGTGGTAATCCATTAAGTACGGAAAAAGAGAGCTGGGGACCCAAGTTGACAGTGACCTCTGATTTGACACCCACGTCGCCAAAGTGGTTAGAAAGACCTTCTACCTTGCCCACCTTATCATGAAGGGATTCACATCCAGATCAAAGGATGTCATTGTACCCTTATATTCCTCCCTTATCAGGCCTATGATTGAGTACAATGCCCCATTTTGTATGTACCTCACCCGGCACCTGCAGCAGCTGGAGAGACCCCAAAAGTACCTTACCAAGAGGATCAAGGGTCTCCAGCATATATGTCATATGCTGCCGGACTAAAAAAGCTCCAGCTCTATTCAGTAGCGTACCGCCTGCTCAGAGGCGATCTGTGCCTTACGTACAAGGCCATGTCCAATTCAGAATTAATGGACATGCTCCACCTCAAAAAATCCAAATCCATCAGAGTCACGAGAGCTAAAGATGTAAACCTCAGCACAAATATGAATAGGACATGCTGGAGGGACAGATTCATAACCCAGAGGCTTCCCGCACTCTGGAACAGGATACCTGTCCATGTTAGGCAGAGCCCCTCACTGACTCTCTTCAAGAGAAATTTGGACGAATGGATGGGTGATCGTAGGTTTACCCCGGGGGTCATCTCTGTGTCATTGCTAGACAGAGGCACAGTAAACCAAATTTAATTTGTACACTTGTGTATCATTACATGGGGTGGCGAAAGCCACATACACTTTTGGCTAGGCTTATAAATGCCCTAGGGCAGATAGCCTAGTACTATACTATGAAACTATGAAACAGGTACTTGCGCTCATCCATCATCTTTCCATCTAACATTGGCTCATTATCTGCATGAACTAGGGCCATGAGTCTTGCATTCTACTTTAACATCCTGAACTGGTTTCATTTTCATTTGATCTAACTTGGTTAGCCTTTTTGTTGTAGAATTTCACTTTTATTCTAATCTAAGTAGAAGCTGGAACTGTGTAGTTGATATGGTTTTACAGCACGTTATTTAGGTTTATAAAAGTAGTTTAGTTTAATTTTGTGGACTGAGGTTTTGCCATTACTTGTTGCCATGGTTTGAAAAGTCTATTTTGCTTAGATTGCATGACAATGGATTATAGTTAGTAGCTCACGTAACTCATGGATTTAAGAATGCCCTGATAAATATGATTTAATAAAGCCATAATTTTCAAATTAAATATAATCAGGTTAACAGCAAAGATCCACAGGGAAATTAATTATACAAATTAAAGCAGTGAGCTTATTTGTTTGTGACATGGGAAAAATGTTCTTTAGGCTCTCACCCCCCCCCCCCCCCTTCACGCTGGTTAAAAAGTCAGGTAGACATTCATTGTAGAATTTTTTGTTTTGGCATAACTTTTACATTTATTATGTCATGTTAAGACGAAAAGCATGTTGTAGTTTACTACGATTTGAAAAGGGAGTAGAATAACACACATCCAGATTATTTCAGTTCTCTTGGCAGCAAAAGTAGTTACCCAGAGAATCTGTCTTTGTACCCACTCCATATTAAAGATGGAACCAGTCTCTTAATGACGGTAATTGCTGCACTGTCGGGACACAGAAAAAGAACTTGTAAGGCATATAACATGTGTGGCAATGTAAATCATTTGCTAGCATGCATCCATTGTTGAACATTTAAAAAAAGTTTTCCAAATATGCAGACAAGCTTTAATAATAAAAAGTTTCAAAGTCCTGACAACAAATTTCTCCAAAGTTGTAGATAACCAAAGAGAGACTGGGTAAGCAATTCACAGTGGAAGAAGGGAGGGTGTATGTAGGGCTTCCAAATATGCATCATAATCTAGGATTTTTGCTTGGATGTGTTTGCATAGGTATTTTTATACCCCAGCAGACACCAGAGAAGTTTTCCTTTGGTAGATTGCAAATGTTTGAGGTGTGATGGGGAAGAAAGTGGTAATTAAAAACATATTTTTGGGAGTGTGATGTCTGTGCTCCTGTTTAAACCAATTGCTGGCTGTTCTAGTCTTGTCTTTATTTCTCCTCCTTGATGTAAAGAACAGTTTGTATGCTTCCAGAAAACATTAACTTATAGCCTTAAGTAAACGTGCACTGCCTGTCTTTAAATAAAACTTAAATCTGATGTCAGTTTTCATTTATTCCTTCTCAAGTGGGTTCAGATTGAACTCTGCCAGTTTTTACAGTTTATGGATAGTGGAAGCTGTTGAGCACCTCCCTTGTCCATAATACTGTACTCCCTGACCATACCTCATTTGCCCTGATCACGTGTGGATGTGGTCGCTGTTAGCTCTTGAGCTTTACCATTGTTCTTTGGAGTGAACTAGGATACTTAAATGCATTACCTTCTGTAGTTACGCTTCCTATATATTCCTCCCTTATTCTTTCTACACTTATCGGTGTAATTTACCTTACCATTGTTGGTAATCTTTTCTTTCTTTTGCTCTTATACCCGTGGGATAACTTCTTTAATTACCATTGTTGGTATTTTTTTAAAGGAAGGAAAAAAAAAATTTTTTTTCTTCTGATTTTTAGGGCAGTATTTTTTCTTCAGTATGGCTGAAAACCTTTTGGGTTTAAAAAATGTAAAGGTTATGGGCATAAAATCCTACTTTCAGATGCACATGATTCCTGTCTGTATTGTTTAGGCTCTGCTCATTTAAAATAATCTTGTGACATTTCTAAGGCCTTTAATCCACAGGCCTTAGTGGACTGAAAAAATAAACCAATTTTGAAAGGTTTATTACAGACTTCCTTTTCTGAATCTTTATCTGGAGCTCAAACATCCAAGAGATTAGAAAAGGAGAAGTCCAAAAAGTGTCTGTTGGACCCTTCAGGATTCTCCACTCCTACTTCTGATCCTACTCTTGAGCCTGATAACTCATCCATATTAGTGGATCCGACACACTTGGAACTGAAAAGTCTCCCTAGGATCCGATACGTATCATCTCTACATCAGCCATCCTAGAGAGATGCCATTATTTTAGGACCCCTTCACTGGCCTCTTCTCATTCTTCCAGGAAGTCTAACAGAAGCAGATGTGGATAGAATGTTGAGGAAATGTCTGTCAACACACACTCAGATCGGAGTTCTCCCTGGTTCTAACCCCATCGGGTCTAGAAACCTTCACTAGTACTACTCCACCTGTTTTGGCTCCTTCTGTGATTCGACTTTTGGCTTCAGAGCTCTTGGCTCCGAGACTTCCAGAACCGTCCATGTCCCATTCAAACATTGTTGTATCTTCTGCTGTGATACCTTCTCTGAGTGGACTGGCTACAGGTTTGTTGGAGCTGGATGATTCTTGGAGCTGTAGTGCCATTGTCTGATCCAATGTGTTGGAGTTGACTCTGAAGATGTCTGAAGCTGCCTCTGCCCCTTTGAGCCTCATCTTAGGACAGCTCGGCTCTGACCTCTGCCTTGGGTGGGCTGCCTTCGGGTCAGAGGGAGCTGATGGTCTGGAAGCATATCTGTTTGGCACCATCAGCCTTCTCCCCGTAGGGGCATTCTGCCTTTGAGGTAGTGGAGAGAGTGTACTCTGCTTGTAGAGGAAGCCCCCCCCCCTGGCTTAGTCTTCCCTGTCTCGTATATCTTTGTGCCTGGAGTCTCAACACTCTACGCCACAGGGATAGCCAGCCTAAAGTTTCCAGACTACCCAGCAGGATATACTCATACCTTCTGATATTTTTCCAGAACATCCTGCCAACGAAGTCCCTAGGAAGAGAAAGTGCAAGTGGAGGCACTTAGCCTCTTCTCAAAAGCTGGTCACAGAAGGTCCCAATTTTGATGAGGGGGAAGGGTTCCCAAGATCACCATCTGATCATGTCTCCTTTGGAGATGTTCTGGAGATCCTCAAGCAAAGGGCTGGTTGGTCTACTGATAATCCTTGCCAAGAAGAATTCATATTTTTGATGCCTTTGGGTCTGGACTGTCTACCTCCTGGGTGACTCCATCTGCCATTGAGCTCATTTATTTAATCTCTAAGTGGGAGTGGAAGGAACCAGACTCTGTTGAGCTGATCCTCAAGAGACCAGACAGGATCATGGCACCACCGAAAGGAAGAGAATTTTGGAGCAAAGGAGTACCAGTAGATGCCATGGTCATAGCGGCAGCCACAAATAATGACTATCCAAGTCTCTCCCCAGGACCCTCACTTCTGAGGCAGAGATTTCTTTTGCTACACAGTTGGCTACCCTATAGTCCATTTAAAATTTTTCCTCAAGGTTCATTTCACATGCGGCTGAAGGTGTCTATAGGGCAGCGGGTTCCAGCATTTCCATTCGGAGACGTGCTTGGATGTGCCTGTATGATTTTGTGGAGCCCTTCAAGTCCTCCTTCATCACTGCTTCCTTTGCCAGAAGTTCGTTGTTTGGCCCCAAAGTTAAAGACTCACTATCCAGGTATGAGCAGGATGGTAAAACCCTGTCTGCAGTTGGCATACGTCTTTTGACTCCTCAAAGAACCTTCTCTAGGAATCAGTGTGGTTCAGAAAATCCCATGGTCCTTTAAATGGTACATGGGGAATTCTAATGGGAAATGCCACCCATGTGGCAGAGGATTCCCACAGAATCAGGGATCTAGGGACACTTTCTCTGACAGATCCTAAAAGAGCTCGTGAAAGCTTTGATTGTCCACTTCTGGAGGCAGTCTAGGGGGGTCATCTATCCCTGCACCAGAGAGTCTGTCTAGACCTTACAAAAGATATATGGGTGCAGAGGATTCTTTCCAGAGGTTATATACTATCTTTTACTCTCCTTCCCCCTTAACAGTGAACAAAATTCCCACTGTTCCACCCAGTCAGAGGAAAGCAGCAGCACTAGAAGTAAGAAAGCTGCTAGAAACAAGAGTGATCCAAGAGGTCCTCCCTGACCAGATAGTCTGGAACGTGAGCAGGATTCTTTTAGTGCCAAAGAAAACAAGCGACTGGAGACCAATTTTGCATCTTAGTAGTCTGAACTAATCAGTTCAGTACACAAATGTGTCTGGATGGTCACGGTTCAGTCCATTTTGTCTTTCCTTTACAAGGACAACTGTATGTGCTCAGTAAGTCTTCAGGATGCGTACTATCACATAAAAATGAGCAGATGACCCAGAAGAGACAGCTACTCTTCTGGCTGGGAGCCTGTCATTACCAGTTCAGAGCTCTGCCCTTTGGCCTCACCACAGCCCCCAGGGTGTTCACCAAATGCATGGCAGTAGTAGCAGCTCACATAACATGAGGGAGTTCCTGACCACAGGCACCCCAACATCGGCCAGTATACAAAAGACTTTACTACTGTAGGGTGCATGGTACGTAACACATAGGCTGCGATTGGACGTTGGCCATAAAAGTGATGTATGCTCCCCATCCTCAGAACTACTCTGCCGCCAGATCTGAACGCCAGATTCCAGTGTACAGTCTGACTCCAAGTTGTTTGCAATTCTTCAAATTTCAGATAAATGCCCCGTTGGGGAATTTTTTGACTTTTGCTTTTGTCTTTGGTTAGGGTTCATGTAATCCAAGAGGGCAAGTGCCAATGTGGATGACAAATTCCACACAAGGACAGCCACCTCGAGTGCCTGTTCTGCGTAGACCCAAACCGCAACCACAAAAACTGTTCTATTTGTCAGGCGTTTGTCACAAAGACCTTAAAGAGTAGATTATCCTCTCTAGCTACCTACCTAGAGAATCGGTGCTTAAAGCTGCGAGCGATCCTCAGGGACTAAGGACGAGTTGATTTTGAAGTGGAAGGCCAAAAAGCAAAGGCGTGAACCTTCTGCTGAGCTTCTGAATACCAACGTCTGTCTTGAGGTGGAGGATACCCTGGAGACATGCCCAGTTCATGTCTCAGATTCACAGGCCGAGCCTGGCATCCAAGCCACCTTGGTACCTAGAATAAGCACGTCCGCAGAGGCCGAGCAGGCATCCGTTTTGGATGTCCGAGGGGACATCATGATGTGTCATAACAGAAGGCTCTAATTGGATTCCTCATATCCTTGTTAGGGAAGAGATAGAATCTGACCTGATAGAATGTAGACCTACATTGGGCCCTCCTACCCTACATAAGGCAAACTTGCATGGGAAAAAGAAGCAAAAAAAAAAAAAACAAACATTTGTTGCCACCAAAAGAACCTACTAGTGACTGGCAACAATTCACTCAGGGCCTCTCCAATGCCCTTATGAAATTTAGGCCTCCTCCAGGTTTTACAGTTCCCTCTCCCAGTACTCTCTCTCCACTTAAAAGGACTAGGGAGAGGGATTCGTCGGAGGAAGAGACATCTTCAGAGTAGGAATCACTGGCCAACTCTTCACAGATCCCTTCCTCTCTGGATTATGCCTCCCCAGAAGAGGAATCCAGTGGAACAGATTCAACTATGGAAGACCTTTCCTTTGGAGAGACTGTTTTAAATGGGATAGCACTCAAGTATCTGAAGTACAAAAAAGTCATTGTGAGCTATTACAGGTGGAAATAACGTAGCCCATCTGCTATTCCTTGTGTTGTCTGCCTTTCTCAATGCTTTTGCCTCAGCTTCACAGGCACTAGACTCCCAGCCACCTGCCCCCAAAATGCAAGACTGTTTCTACAAGGTCTTAGAGGACTGCAAGTGTCTCTTCATATCTCCTTCTGCAGACCCTTCTGTTATTTCTGTGGCTTATGACAAGCCATCTAGATATCTGCCTTCCACCACCCTCTTACCATCTGATAAGGATAGCAGGATCCTCCATAGACTAGACAAAAAAGTGTACACTTCTGCCACTCTAGCATTGAGGGCCTTAAGTCACCAAACTCATAACCACATTCGCTTTAGAGCTTATATCCCAACTCTCACAGGTAATTGCAGACTTGCCTGACTCAGAAAATAAAACCTTGGCTACTTTCTTGCTTTGTGGATTTTCTCAAGTAGCATGCAGCTATGATGCTGCAGAGGCTTTTGCCAGAGTAGCTGCCTCTGGATCAGTATTAAGAAGATTCTCTTGGCTAAGACTTCAGCCCTCACCTAAATATGTATAATCCAAACTAATGGATGCTACTTTGGACAACTCTGCCTTGTTTGGACCTGCAGCTGCTAACCTGTTCACATCATTGCAGGAAAAGGGTAAGAAGCTGTAGAAATTGAAAAGTATTTTTGTTTCGCTAGTACTCAAGTTCCAAACAAATTGCCCTGGACATTAATGACAACACTATACACTTCTTGGACATCACTATCAGGAAGGATAAAGTCACTCACAGGTTTACCTCCATGTTATACAGGAAGCCAACCTACTTCAATACATTGTTGCACTTTTCCAGTGCTCACCCAATGCACAAAAAGAGATCTTTGGTGAAAGGGCAGGGAGTTAGGTTGGCAAGGATGGTCAGCGAAGAGGAATTCTTTCTAAAGGAAATAGGAATTTTAGAGAATATGCTACTAGGATGAGGGTATCCCATACACTTTCTAGAACCCATACTTCAGGAAGTCATCACAAAGAGAAAGCAAGGCCATATTTTACCCATATTGGGGGGGGGGGGGTACATAACAATAGCAGTGGTGTAGGGTAGACATACCACATATTACCAGTAATTCTTTTTAACACTCTATGGTTCTTACTTTTAGTCCACTTTTTTGGTAAAATCAAAGAAATGTTAAATCACAACTGGGTACTTTTTGACATGGAACAACAATTTAAAAATAAATTAGGTGATTATCTGGTAGTAGTATATAAGAAAGACAAGTCAAGACAAAACTTGCTTGAAACTAATGTAACAAATGTGAACAAAGGCAAGGTGGTGAAATGTGGACAATTGTAATCAATGCCTGTACGTTTTGGAGAATGAATCTCTGTCCATTCGGGGTTTTGGTAGGGTAGTCCTGAAGCAAAGGCTTAATTGTCAAAGTTAGGTGTCTGATATATATATATAGCGATTTGCCAACAGTGCTATAGTTTCTACATAGGGAAGACTTTTAATAGCCTCAGTAAGTGAGTTTACCAACATTTACATGATATTAAAAAGAATAATCTCAAGAATGTGTTCTACAAACACATAGAAGAACACCCTGGTCATCAGTTTAAATTCAGTGCCCTTGAACAGATGGGAAACGACGACAGGGGGATCCTTCTAACATTTTTTTAGAGCATCGAGAATTAATGTGGCAGCTTAAGTGCAATGCAACAATACCCCCTGGGCTTAATGAAACTGTTTCCATTTCTAGCTATCTCAAGTTAAAAGCTGAATTTCTTATGTAAATAAAAATGTAGTTTTATTAAGGATATTTTAAGCTAATAGATTGTGAAAGAATTAAGAGGTTATTTATTGTTATTTATTTCTGAGAATTTGATTATTAGCTTTGTATAGGTTTGTATATGTTTTATCGTCTCAGTTTGCACAGCACAGCTCTGTCTGTTCCACAAGCTGCTTTCAATGTTATGTTTAGAAAATTATGTTTTTCCTGCTGCTAGTATTATAGGGAATTTGTCATTAATTTCAGTTTTTTAAATAATATGAACATAACCTTTTAAAATGAATTGTTTAATTAGTGTAAGTCGTGACAAAAGTGCATATTTAACAAGTGGTTCAGTGTGCTTTTTTGTATTCTGAAGTAGTCAGTGCTGACAAGTGAAGAAATTGCTAAATAAAGGTTTCTGTCTGTGAGCTGCATTGCTCTTTCTTATTTTATTTACCCTGAAAAGCTTGAGTTTGTGTGTAGGCATTCATTTCATCCACAATCCAGAACAAAAGAGTGACAGGAGACCACAACAGCCTAGGGCCCCACTGGCAACTCCGCCAACAACGTGTGCCTTTCCAGACAAGCCAGCCTTTGACTGTTCTCCCCCCTCTTTCCCACATCCCATTTTCCCAACTCCTTCCTCTATCCCTACCAGCCTGGTGTTGTACAGCTGTGCTCTGAAGTCCGCCTCAGATCTGAGCTGAGCAGTTCCACCTTCCCTAGGCATCTTTGCAGCTCTGGTGAAGCTCCATGCATTCATCTTGGGCTCTGTTTTCATGACTCTTGATAAAAGTACCGTCTTGTTAGAGAGCAGACTTCTGTTTGAAGCTCTGATCCCCTCCCTTCCCTGCAGGAGTTCCCCAGGTCCTGATCCTACTGATCTGGTTCCATCTGGGAAGCTAGCACCCAAAAGCTTTGAGTCTGTTCTTGTTGAGGAACCCCCATTGGCTCCTGAGTTCTGTCTGAAGCAATCCCACCAAAGAGTTATGTCTGAAGTATAAGTGTAAAAGACAACACATTGATTCCCCAAAGAATCACCCACAGAAAATCTAGACTTTAAAGAAGGGGAAGGCTCCCCTTGAACCTCTGTTGAGGCTGTCTTTTTCAGAGAAATTTTGCAACTGCTCAGACAGAAAGTTTTTTTTTTTTGGGGGGGGGGGGGGTCGATCCACTGAAGTACCTTCACAAAAGTAGTCCGTACTCCTTGAGGTTTTGGATCAGACCCATTAACCTCTTGGGTGGTTCCTCCTGGAGTTCAGTTGGTAGACTTAATCTCCAAACCAGCATGGAAGGAACTGGACATAGGTAAGCCTATTCCTCATAAGCCTGACAAATTTCTTATATCATCAAAATATCATCCCTGATGGAGCAAGGGCCCTTCCATGGCATCTATGCTGGCACAGCAGCTACCAAAAAGGAATTGGCAAAAGATAATTCCGCTGTCCGTCCACCAGACAGGGAGTCTCGAGCATTGGACCGGTTCAGGAAACGAGTCTACACATTGCCGATCTTTGCCATTTGGGTGCTAAATTATTTGGCACATGTTACGTGTTTTCAGAGATATTTGGCCAGGCAGCTTTAATCTTTCTTAAAGTCCCTATCTGCAGAGCAGGGGAAATCCATTGATTTGCAGTAGGCTACCCTTCAATTATTATCCAGCATCTCGATGCATCTGATTTCCATTACCACACAAGGCACTTCTAGAGCAGCAGGCACCAGAGTTACTGATAGGAGAGACACCCGGATAGGGCTTTCTGATTTTTGCTTCATGGTGGATCAACACTTTTTGGTCCAAAGGTTCAAAGAAACTCTCAGCAGAAGTGAACAAGAAAGTAAGACCCTGTCTGCTGGAGGAATCATGTTCTCTACCTGCCAGAAGACCTTTTGAAGGAATCAGAAGGGTGGTAAGAAGCTTTGGCTCTGTAAGTCAGAAGGGTTCTTTCCTGACACTTCTGGAGCTCACTGAGGCAGTGGGAGATCTCCAGTGGTGGGCATTGCCTCAAGGCAGAGGTGGTCTGCAGAACCAGGGTTTTCAGGGTCCCTTCTTCAAGAGGCCCTGCCAGTGCTCAAGAATGTTTGCCCAATTGCCACTCTGTGGAGGCAGTCAGGAAGGGAGCTTATCCCCGCACTCCATGGCCATCACCAAAGATAAATGGGTGCAGTGGATAATAAACAGAGGTGATCTCCCGCACATGTTTTGCCCTGTTATGTTGGAAGACGTGGGAAGTATGAGAGTGTCTGCCATCTTTACTACACAGCTGTCCTAACGGAGTGGTCCAGCAGGCTGTGTAATAGGCTGCATTAGTATAAGCCCCTGCTCATTGACTATCGTATTAATATGAGACTCCTAAACCCTCCCTATTCAATAGCCAAAAGTTTCTATACTATGCAGCAGCATAATTATGAATCACAAAAAAACGTGTAGGATATGCAGATTAGCACATTGCTGTGGCCTGCATAATACACTGTTGACTGTAAAACCTCAAATGTTACATCAGGCATGATTTACTGCCAGATTGAGTTAGT
>NC_056747.1:169904667-169957167 GCF_019279795.1 Protopterus annectens | reverse complement strand
AGTGACAATGGTTCGACTTCCAGTGAGTGAATGTACATTGGCATTTGCTCATTGGAAGTCGACATTTCAGGTGCAGATTGCACTATAGTGGGGATCGGGAAATTAACTCTTTCCCTCACTGTAGTGCGATCTCTGAGTTTGTATATTAAAGTAGGGGGGGGGTGTGGGGAGCAGGGGGGCTTGACCCCCCTGCATAATGATGTTTGGAGATGTTTCAGTTTCGAAAATGGTCAAATCTGGTTTTCCAGATTGCCATTTTAGAAATCTTGCTCCGTCTGAAATATTGTATTTTTCGACATTTAAAATCGCACAGTAGTGCAATTGTTCAGATGATTTTCAGTTAAATGAAGGTATACCATCTGTCTGATCAGTTAAAAAAGTAGATCATTGAAATAATCAGCTTAGGTGTTTGTCTATGCCCTGTATTCTTTTTGTAAGGAACCTTTATTGATATTCCAGTTGCTGGATGCGTCTGGTCTGGTGCATACCAGAGGGAACTTTATAGGTTCCTCTCTAATTTCTCCAAGTCTTTTGGATTTCTAATACCATGATGGGAATGTACCCCATTCCTAAGTCAAATTATAATTTAGGTTTATGAAATTAGTATTGTTTCATTCTTTCAGGTTAGTCAGAAGTGCACTTTGCAGCAGTGTGCCCTGTAATGACGACTCCTGTAATTAATATGGAGTTTCATATATCTAGAACATATCTAAGTATGGTTGTAAATTCTTTTTTATAAGACCCATTGCACCTATTGCTGTTGGAGCTGTCTGGGTATCGTTCTTCCACATTGCCCTCGTTTCTGCCTGTAAGTCCTGGTATTTTATGACTGTGTCTCTCTGTACATAAGACACTGTAGTCACTGGGTGTAGCAACTTCAGTGATCAATGCTACTTTTGTCTTCTTTTCATGGACTACTATATCTGGTTTTCTTGCATCTATTTTTTGAACTGTTGATGGGTGATCCCATGTGATATAACTTAATCATTTTCTGAAATGTTTAGTGGCTCATGTTTCCAAATGTTTTTCAGTTACTTCAGTATTATAATGTTTGGACAATCCTCAATGCAACAGCCTTGCCACATTGTTATGCATTTCAGTATACAGTCCTTCTGCCACTAGTGTATCACAGCCAGCAACAAGATGTGTGACTGTTTCCAATTTTGCTTTAAGAACCATACATTTGTCAGTTTCTCTCACATGTTCAATGGACTTTGTAAACATACGTGTATGTAGGGCCACTATTTTGGGCCGCCAATATTACCTTTTGTCTTTTCGTTTAAGTTCACCTCTAACCATTTCTGTGTTTGGTCCTGATCAACATGAGGTTGTTCCAAGAGTTTCCTATACTTGCAACTATATTTATGCCTATTCCAGATTTCTTGCCTTCTCATCTGATTCTTCACCTTATATATATATATATATATATATATATATATATATATATATATATATTTGTTTTTTATTTATTTATTTATTTATTTTTTTGACACATGCAGTTGCTGCCTGATTTTTATCTACCTCTGGTTTGATTTCCATTCCTTCTTGACATCGATATGCTTCTGCTGAACTAAGCAGGGAAGTCATCTTACAATTATTCTCCTGATGTTTCAAAACTTTCACTACATTTGGGTCTTGTGAGGTCAGGAGATATGTATGCAGTCCCATGATTGCAGATCTGTACAAGTAATCAGTTTCAAGGAGGCCCATACTTCAGAACGGGGAATATATAGTGTTGGTATACAATGATTCTTCTAAATCATTTGAGCATAAAGCATCCTGCTTGTTTTCCTGTCCAACTGATCCAACACCTTTTGGGGCCAATCAGCCACTCCAAAACTATAAGTTAGGACAGGAAGAGCAAATTGTTTTATATCTTGGACTTTTTTTCTAGATGTCAGCACTGTTTTACATATTTAATTTTAGTCTTCTAAAATGTTCCTTACTAAGTTTTTATTCTCATTAGTTTGTTTTATTGTGGCTCTTTCATCAATTCCCAAATATTTATACTTTCCCTATTGCTCAAGTTCCTTCATATCGCATTCCTGTCCCAAACTGATGTTTTCTTGGTGTTGCAGCTCTCCTGCTTTAAAGGTTGCTTTTGCATATTTGTCAAGACCAGATGACATTCTTACATCATCTGAAAAAGTTATGACTATTTGCAGTTGTGCTTTTCCGTTCCTCGTCTGATGAGCTGTACAGTTTTAAATCATCTACAAAAAGAAGTTGTTTTCTGGGAGGTGGGAGCCAAATTGTAGCCATGACCTAATCTGTTAAGTAGACAGCTTAATGGGTTAAGGAGCAAGACAAAAGAGCAGTGGTGACAGAGTCACCCATGAATATCCCTCTTTGAATTTTTATCTCTGGAATAATAATTTGTTCTTTATCATGCTTTAACTGCAAAGTGGTTTGTCACTGTTTCATGTTCACTGTAATGTAATTGATCGGTGTAGGGTGCATCTTAAACATTTTTAAGTACTGTTTTATCCATGAATGTGGGATACTGTCAAATGGTTTTTGTAGTCTATCTATGCCGTACTTGGATTCCTCCCCTTTACATTGACTTTAACAACAAATGATTGTTACATATGACTTTTTTTTTTTTTTTTTTACCCGTTTGTTCTATTGCCATGATTAAGTTTCCTTCTAAATGCCTGTAAACTCTATCAGCATCAGTTCCAGGTTATAGTTTGTATGTCGTCATTATTGGCGTATAGTTTTTAGGATAACTTGCAGGTTCACTCTTAAGTAGGAGCATTGTTTTTCCTGTTAACCAGGCTGGTGTCTGTTCAGGGTGCACATATAAATCTTACTCGTGGCTGAATCTTCATATAGAGATGTTAATACTTTTAACCAGTAGTTAGATACTGCATCTGGGCCTGGGGTTTTCCAGTTAGGAACTTTTCTTAACTTTGCTCAAATCTGTCTGTTACTTCACCCCATGTCATGTCCTGTACATTAGAACATCTTATTCTTTCTTTTACTTCTAACCATTTAGCATCTTTATGTTCCACAGGATCATCATAGATATTTCTACAAAATGTATTTCTTTTTTTGGTGGTATTTCAGTTTCTTGTGCCTTATTTCCCAATTCTCTCAAACTTCTATAAATTGCTTATTTTGTATATTTCCTTTATATTTATCTGCATAACTTCTAAGTTTTTCTGCCTGTGCTAATATTTTTAGTTTATTTGCTATAGTGCATGATAAATCCTGATCTGTTCTGATATTACACATTGCTTTTAGCATGTCTTTCCTTTTGGGTATTTTTTTGATCTGTTCCCTTTTCTATACTTTTCTAACAGTGTCACTTCTTAATTGCTTTATAGTATTCTCCATTCAGTTTCTCTCCTTCCTTTCCCTTACTACACTCTGTGTGTTTTTGTGGCAAGACTTTATCTGTTATCAGTTTAGCTGCACAGTTATGTATCCTGTTTACTTCTGTTACATGTCACAAATCTTTATGAACAGTCCTAATTACTGTGTTAATTTGTTTTATCAAACTTGTAACTTTTTTGGGTTTTATTGACTTTCTGTAGTCTTTCTTTCATTGATCTCAATATGTCTGTCTCTGTTAAATCAAACAGCTCTTCTCTTAGGTCATTTTCTTTAAACTGAGGGCACAATCTTTGTTCTCCATTTCCTGCGGGCATTTTATAGAAAGTTCCAGAGCATCTTCCTGTGCCACATTCTCTTCAATTTCATCCTGGGTCATCCGTTGATCTTTCACATGGGAAACTTCACTGGCCTATCACTCCACAACATTGACTGCATCAGAGTTGCCACAATTTCCTGTTCCTTCCCCTGCTCTGCAGCTCCAACTGAACATCTGTACTGGTTTCCTGTGGAAGGCTCCAAAGTATCTTCATATGGCAACTGATCAGATGTTTCCCACTCCACTGGTTTCTCCTTAATTTGGGGATCCATTGCTCTATCCTGCTGTGATGTTACCAGAATTAGATTATCTACACTAAATGCTTCACTTTGCAGGTAATACATAACCTCAGTTTTTATTTATTTACCTTCTCCATTACTAATCCTCTTTTCAACTTTTCCTCTTTGTTTTCTTATTTTGTGGTATTGTAAACTTTTCCACGGCTAGATGCCTTTGCCTGTATTTCTCTTCAAATATCTTTGGTGCTGCACTTTTTGTACTGATTAGATGTTCATCGTGTTACCCTGCTGCAGTCATTACACTTGGGTTATCCTGTCGTCAGGCAGTCCCGCAGTCGGCCGGATTTCCAAAGTCTTGGTCCGACATCGGTTGCAGTCGCCTCATCCCTGACGTCAGTGCGCCAGGGGTACATATATTGCAACCGATGCCATTTTCTTCAGTCTTTCTTGCCGCGTGGTGCCGGAAGCAGAAGCAGTTCGCAAGTGCCGGTCGGCCGACTCCTGAGATTTTCGAATTCGAATTTCAGACCGAAGTCTTCTATAAAGCTAAGTACCCCGTTGGGGAAACTTTTCTTGCCTCAGACCGATGTCAGAAAAAGTTAACAGTTGTATTTCTTGTGGGAAGAAAATACCTCATAAGGATTTTCATTCTTATTGCATACCTTGCCTAGGCCCTGACCACAACGTCACTTCTTGTCGTTTTTGTGCTAGATTTAATAAACGTACTATTAAAAGACTACTTGATTTCGCACAACACTTTTTTGGCAGAAAATTTAATTATAACATGCCGTCGGAACTTCCGACTACCGGCGTGCACAAAAAGCGCAGGGATAAGGATCGACAGCCCAGGCCTAAGCCCGATATCGAGGCCTCGGTTGATCCGGTCTCCGGTTATCAGTGAGGCTCCGACGCAGCCTCTGACTACCGCAGTTCAAGAAACCGAGACCGCTACAGATATTTTGACGGAATGTACTAGGCCGACGCAGCCTTTTACTTCAGGCCCTACCGACGATTTACCTTCCAAGGACGTCGGTGCTTCTGAAACGCCATCTGTTTCTGAAGGTGTTTTCAGACCGATGACTCTTACAGTCAAAACGTTTTCCAAGTCGAAGACTCCTTCCAAACCGAAAAAGGCTTCACTTCAGTCTCCTGTTCAAGGCCCTATGCCTAAGAAACAGATGCTCAAGATGGCTGAAGATTTGATTTCTCTTATCAGGGGTTCTCGGCCTCCTCCTGACAAAAGGCCTAGACTAGAGGAAGAATCTGCTTCCTCTGATCAACTGTCTATTTCTTCGGATTCCTCTGAGGACCAAGACTATTCCTTCTCTCCTTATGAAGATTCTGATGCTGAGGACTCTTATTCCCTCAGCTTCCCCTCCAGAAGATTACTCTTTTGGGGAAACTTTACACACTATGAGGGAACATTTTCACTGGGAAGGTCAGGATTACTCTGATTCCAAGAAAAGGCTCAGAGAGTTTCTTTTACTCCCCCAACACAGACCTCTAGCCATCCCTCCTGTTTTGGACATCGTGGATGATGTCTTTTTAGAATCCAGTTTCAACCCTGACTCTCTGCCTCCTGCTCCGACCAAGCCTGACAGATACTACAGAGTACCTGATTCCCACAAATTTCTTTACAAAAGCCCAGTAGCTGACCCAGAGACCATCTCCCAGGGTCCCAAGGGGGCTAAGACTTCCATGGCTAAAAATCCAGTACCTTCTGAAAGGGATTCAAGAGCACTAGACAGATGGGGGAAAAAGGTTTACACCTCAGCCACTTTAGCTATGAGAGCTCTAAACTGTCAATTTCATATACTTAAGTATCAGCACTTTCTGATCTCTCAGTTAAAACAAAAGATAACCTCCCTCCCTCAACAATCTGAATTGAAAGAAGTACAGGATTTGTTGCACGCCACCGAGCAGGTAGGGAAACATAACTTGCAATGTGGGTTTGATTCTTTAGAGGCCTCCCGCAGAGCAGCTGTCACTGGATCAGTTATACGTAGGCATGCCTGGTTAAAGGAACAAAGTCTGCCTGATCATGTTAAAGCAAAACTACTAGATGCTCCCTTACAGCAGGATGTTCTTTTTGGTGTTAAAGCAGAAGAAGTTTTAAAGAAAATGGAAGATAAGGCAAAATCAATGCAGACAGTCAAAGATTTCCTACAAGTACAACCCCCTCGCTTCAGCAGAAACTGGCCAACAAAAAATTGGTCCTTTCCAGCCACTGACAGGCCTCAGAGGGGTAAATACAAGCGCCCAAGGGGCAGAGGACAACCACAAGCTCAGTATAAACCTCGCCAATGGGGCACTCCAACCCAGAAGGGGAGGAGAAGACAGGTGTCAACCCACCAGAAGACAAACTCAATGACTTGCACTTCAGCTGGCCAAACAAAACTCTTTTGTCAGCCGCCCTGGGGGGAAAGCTAGCACTATTTGCAAACAACTGGCACATGGTCACAAAGGACAAATGGGTACTAGACATAATTTTACGAGGATACAGATTCCACTTTCACACCTTGCCAATAAAAAGAGGAATGCCACACCTTTCACAAAATCAAAGGGCAGAGGCTCAAAAACAAATTACAGCTCTCATTGCCATGAGAGCCATTCAAAGGGTACCAACTCGAGAGCAAGGCCAAGGATTTTACTCAAGGCTCTTCCTAGTACCCAGAAAAGAAAATGCTTGGAGACCAATTCTGGACCTTTCAATTCTAAACACATACTTACAAGTTCCCAAATTCAAGATGCTAACACTACAGCAGCTACTTCCCATGTTGGGCAACGAAGCATGGCTGGTAACGTTGGACCTCAAGGAGGCATACCTGCATGTCCCTATCAGACAAAGTTGCAGAAGATACCTCCGTTTCATTGCAGATTCAACCCATTATCAATTCTCTGCACTGCCCTTTGGCTTATCTACTGCGCCCAGGGTTTTCACAAAATGCCTGGCACCAGTAATTGCATACTGCAGACAAAGAGGAATTCAAATATATCCATACCTGGACGACTGCCTCATTCAAGCAGAAAGAAAAGACATTCTCTTACAACATCTGGCTTTTGTGAAGCAACTACTGAATTGTCTGGGGTACACAGTAAACGAAAAGAAGTAAAAACTAGTACCCTCACAAAAAATGACATTCCTGGGTGCCAGCTTGGACACAACGGCCCAGAAGGCTTATCTTACACCAGACAAGCAATTACTACTGACTCTGGCAACAAAGACCCAATTAACTGCAAGACAAATTCTGCAGGCTTTGGGCTTCATGGCATCTTGCATTCTGATACCATTTGCAAAACTGCATATGAGGAAATTACAGTGGTACCTAAAAAGCGTATGGTCTCAACACAGCCACAGCTTGGACACAGTGATATCTCTCATTCCCTGCCTTCAACAGGAATTTCTGTGGTGGGCACAGGCATGTCACCTCAACAAGGGTCAGCCTTTCACCTTGCCCCCACCCAGGCAAACTATCACAACAGATGCTTCAGACTATGCCTGGGGGGCACACATGGCAGGGCAATGCATTCAAGGCCTATGGACTGCAGAACAAAGAAAACTGCACATAAACCAAAAAGAGATGCTAGCTGTACAGAAAGCTCTGACAGCCTTCAAAGATCTACTACAGCCTGGACAACTTGCAATAAAGACGGACAACACCACAGTAATGTGGTACATAAACAAACAAGGGGGCACACATTCCTACCCTCTTTGCAGGCAAGCAGTAATCTTATGGAACACAGCTCTGGCCTACCAAGTCCAGTTACAAGCTCAATTCCTGCCAGAACAGAAAAACACATTGGCAGAAGACCTAAGCAGAAACGTCAAAGATCCCCACGAGTGGAAGCTAGACCCACAAATATTTAATGATAACTCAAAGATGGGGCCTACCAAATATAGACCTGTTTGCCAGTCCTCAAAACTACCAGCTAACAAAATTTTGTACAAGGACATTCCACCATCAAGCTTGGAAAGTGGACGCTCTCTCCTTCAGTTGGAAAAACCTGACAGCATATGCCTTTCCTCCATTACCTCTTCTCACAAAGGTTCTTTTGAAGGTCAAAAAGGAGAAACCTCGAATGATTCTCATAGCCCCAGACTGGCCACGCCAGCACTGGTACCCGCTATTGAAGAATATGGCTCACAGCCCATCCATGCTTCAGCTATTTCAGCTCACTACGACATGAATCCATGTTTATTTTCAAATCGTCTCCTAAGGTAGTTCCTCAGAGGGGCAAAAAACATTAGATCACCTAGAAGAGCTCCTACACCAACATGGGACCTCAATTTTGTTCTGGAAAAACTAACGTTACCTCCCTTTGAACCAGCTTTTTCTGCAGACCTTCAGTTCCTATCTTGGAAGACTGCCCTGCTCCTGGCAATAACTTCTGCTAGGAGAGTTTCAGAATTGCAGGCACTTATGGCAGTGGAACCTTTCCACATTTTTCATCAAGACAGAGTTTCTCTACGAACTAATCCTTCCTTCATGCCTAAGGTGGTTTCCAGTTTAGCTCTCAATCAAACCATCCACCTACCCACCTTCTACTCCAATCCACAGAACAAAGGTGAGAGACTGCATTAATTTGACATTCACAGGCAGCTTCGTTACTACTTGGACAAAACTAAGGCTTTTAGAAAAACTGACCAGCTCTTTGTTTCCTATGCTACAGCCTCCCAAGGGAAGGCCATATCCAAGCAAACCATTTCTAAATGGATAGGCCATTGCATCCGATTCTGCTACACCCATCATGGGAAACCAGTTCCTCCTACCATTAGATCCCACTCTACCAGGGCAACAGCTACCTCTACAGCCTTTCTCAGGGGGTTCCTACCAAGGAAATCGTAGAAGCTGCAACTTGGAGTTCAGTGCACACCTTCACCAAACACTATCACTTACCTCTTTATTCTAAGTCCAGGGCAGGCTTCGCCACTGCAGTTTTGCAGGGCCTCATTGCACTAACCCTCTATGATGCCTCCACCCTACCTTAGCTTTGGGACTCAACCCAAGTGTAATGACTGCAGCAGGGAAACACGATGAACATAGTACAGTTTTGTACCTACCATAAATGTAGATGTTCGAGTGTTCACCCTGCTGCAGTCCAGGTTACCCTCCCTCCAACCCTAATCCTCTGCTATGCCTTACTGATATATTTGCTTATAGATGAAGGGATTTTGTGTTTGTACAGTGTTCACACCATTTGGTACTGATTTGGATCACCTTTTTGGGGGCACCTGACATCTGGGGCAAGAAAAACGGAAGAAAATGGCGTCGGTTGCAATATATGTACCCCTGGCGCACTGACGTCAGGGATGAGGCGACTGCAACCGACGTCGGACCAAGACTTTGGAAATCCGGCCAACTGCGGGACCGCCTGACAACAGGATAACCCAAGTGTAATGACTGCAGCAGGGTGAACACTCTAACATCTACATTTCTGGTAGGTACAAAACTGTACTTTTTGCTTTCTCCTTTGCATAGATATTGTACTATGTTAAATCTCTCTCTCTTTCCCATGTCCATATTTCTTTTTCAGTGTCTCCTGCTCCTTCTGATGTTCTTCGTGTTTCACTGTTGCAGTCCTCACATGTGGGTTATCAGGCTCCCGGTAGCCCTCCGTCGGCCCGAATACCAGAGTCCTTGGTTTATGACGTCGGCTGCCGCCGGTTGTAAAACTGATGTCAGAACGTCACTTATAAAGGGAGGCAACCGACTCCATTTTCTCAGTCTTTCTTGCCGCGGAGCCCAAAGCAGATGCAATTCACACTAGTGCCGGTCGGCCGTTTACCTTCGTTTTGCTTTCCGACTACCAAGTTGAAAACTCTTTTAGATACGTACCCCATTGGGGATCCTCTTTTCTTGCTTTAACGAATGTCAGATTAAGTTAATAACTGTCTTGCCTGTGGAAAACTGATTCCGCACTGTGATTTCCATTCCTATTGTATTACTTGTTTGGGCCTTAAGCACGACATCCCTAACTGCGATCTCTGTGCTTCCTTTAACCCGCGTACCATGCGCTGTAGAGCTAAGATTTTGAGTAAGCATTTCGGAGTCTTACCTAAGTTCATTGGTATGGCGTCTTCTGGTCTCCCGACTTTGGATACACCTAGGAAATGCAAAGACAAGGACAGCGACAGGCCTAGGGTTAAATCTGTCGACGACTCACCGGTGAAATTGGTCGTCAGCACAGCGGTAGTCAATGAGGCGCTTTCCCAGCCCCTGCAGTCTGCAGATTTTCAGCTGCAAGCCTCTGCCGAGACCTTAATGGAGTTCTTCATGCCACAGGCTGATATTTCATTTTCAGACCCTCCGCCTGTCATCGCCTCAGATGGGTGCAGAGCTGCTTTGCAGGCACCGGCTTCTGGCGCCTCTTATTTTCGACATGAGACCAGAACCAGACCGACTACCTTAGTTCAGACTTCTGCAGTTGCTAGGCCTCCCGAGTCCCTCTGGATTGCTAGTAAACCTTCCAGCCACAAACCTAATTACAAGCAGGTGTCTACCTCCCCTCCTGTGCCTCAGTCCCAGTTGGTAAAGATGGCTGGTGATTTTTTTTTTCCCTGATTAGGGGCTCTCACCCCCCCCCTTCAAAGAGGGCTAGGGAATTCTTTCCTGATGTTTTGTCCGTCTCAGATTCTGAGATTTCCAGTATGTCTGCTGGTGAAGGACATTCTCAACTTTTTTCTGGCTTTGAGGATTCTGATGCTGAGGACCCTGTGCCTTCTGCCTCCCCTCCAGAAGATTTTGTCCTTTGAGGATACTTTGAATATGCTTAGGGAGCATTTTAAATGGGAATGTCAGGATTTTCCACACTAAGAAAAGAATCAGGGAATTTTTGGATTTGCCTCAGCAAAAGCCTCTGGCTATACCTCCAGTTTTCGAAGTTGTGGATGATGTTTTCATGGAAAATTCTTTAACTCCTAATTCTGTTCCTCCTGCCCCCAGAAAACCAGATAGGTATTATAGGGTTCCTGAATCTCATCAGTTCCTTTTTAAAAACCCTACTGCTGATCCAGAAATTATTTCTCAAGGCCCCAAGGGTGTTAAGGCTACTATTTCTAAAAATCCTGTGCCTTCTGATAAGGAGTCTAGGGCCTTGGACAGGTGGGGTAAAAAAGTCTATATCTCTGCAACTCTTGCCATTAGATCTGTGAATTGTCTTTTTCGCATGCTTAAGCAGCATACTTTGGAGGCTGTTAAGGCTAAATTTGGAGATATTCCTTCCATGACGGAGAACAAAGATTTATAAGACTTACTGAATTCTACCACTTTAGTTAATAAGCATTCACTTCATTGTGGTTTTGACAATTTGGAGGCTTCCTGCAGAGCAGCAGCCACTGGCTCTGTAATTAGAAGGCATGCTTGGCAGGGAGCAGCCTCTTTCTAAACCTGTTAAATCTAAGTTGCTGGATGTTCCTTTGCACAAGGACAATCTTTTTGGTAATAAGGCTGAGGAGGTACTGAAGAAGTTTGAGGATAAGGCAAAATCTATGCAAGCTGTAAAAGATTTCCTTCAGATGTTCTTCGTGTTTCACTGTTGCAGTCATCATATTTGGGTTATCTGCTTGCAGTAGCCCTCAGTCGGCCTGATTATCAAAGTCTTGGGTCCTGCGTCGATTGCTGTCTCATCTTCCTTGACGTCAGGTAGTCAGGGGTATAAAGCATGCAGCCGATGCCATTACATCTGTCTTTCTTGCTGTGCGGTGCCCAAAGCAGAAGCAGTTCACAAGTGCCGGTTGGCTGACTCCTGAAATTTTCATTTTCGAGTTTCAGAACTGAAGTCTTCAACTAAAGCGAAGTACCCAGTTGGGGAAACTTTTTTTCTTGCTCTAAACCGATGTCAGTAAGTCAGTAATTGTATTTCTTGTGGAAAGCAAATACCTCATAAAGATTTTCATTCGTACTGTATTCCTTGCCTAGGGCCCTGACCACGACATACCTCGCTGTCAGGTGTGTGCCTTATTTAAACCATGAACTATTCGTCGTTGGTATATTTTCGCTTCTAAATATTTTGGTACTCTGTTCAATTATCCAGATACGTCTTCGGTAAGCCACCTGACTACCGACATTCCGAAAAAAAGCAAAGATAAAGACCGAGATAGGCCGCCTAGGTCCAAAGCTGCCGACAACGCTTCTCCTAAGCTAGTCGTCAGTTCGCCAGTACTCAGTGAGGTGCATTCGCAGCCCCTGATACCTGCTACTTCAGATTCACAGGCCTCTACTGAGACCCATTCGGAGTATGCCATGAGATGCTTCAACTGTGGAACCTGTGGATGTCGCTGCCTTGGATGGGTCCGGAGCTGCTGTGCAAGCACTGGCTTCTGAGGGTGTATTCAGGCCTACTGACTTGCATATTAAACCAATGCCATCTTCTTCAAGGCCTAAAACTCGAACCATGCCTAGGAAACCGAAGCCCAGACTGCATGGTCAGGCCTCTATGCCTAAAAACAAGTGATAAGAATGGCTGAAGACGTTATTACTTTAATCAATGGAAGCCAACCTTCCCCCTCTGAGACCTAGGACTGAATTTGCTTATGATAATTCTGACCAGGATTCTGAAGTTTCTGTCTCCTCTGATGACCAGGATTTACCCGTATCTACCTATGAGGATTCTGATGCAGAGGAATCTTTTCCCTCTGCTTCTCCCCCCAGAGGATTTTTCTTTTGGTGAAACCTTGCATACTCTTAGGGAGCATTTTCGCTGGGAAAGCCAGGATTACTCTGATTCTAAAAAGAGGCTGAAGGATTTCTTACTCCTGCCCCAACACAGGCCTTTAGCTATCCCCCCTGTACTGGACATTGCTGATGCCTTTTCGGAATGTAGCTTGGCCCCTGACTCTCTACCTCCTGCTCCCAGAAAACCTGATAGATGTTACAGGGTTCCTGATTTTCACAAGTTCCTTTTTAAAAATCCTACTGTGGATCCTGAGACCATTTCACAGGGACCCAAGGGCATTAAGGCTACTACTTCCAAAAATTCTACCCCCTCTGATAGAGATTCCAGGGCCCTGGATAGATGGGGTAAGAAGCTATACACCTCTGCAGCCTTGGCCATCAGGGCCTTAAATTGCCAGTTTCATATGTTAAAGTATCAGCAGCATATTATTGGATTGCTTAAACAGAAAATGATGTTGATTCCCGATTGTGCTGAAAATAAGGATTTACAGGATTTAATGCATTTTGCTGAACAGGTTGGAAAACATACCTTGCAATATGGTTTTGATTCACTAGAGGCATCTTGCAGGGCTGCTGTCACCGGGTCTGTACTTAGAAGGCATGCTTGGCTTAAGGAGCAATCTTTGCCAGATCATGTTAAAACTAAATTGCTGGATGCTCCCTTAAATCAGGACTGCCTGTTTGGCAACAAAGCAGAAGTTGTTCTTAAAAAAAAATGGAGGAAAAAGCTAAATCTATGCAAACTGTGAAAGATTTCTTACAAGGTCAGCCTCCCAATATTTAGTAGGCATTGGCCCTCAAAAAATTGGTCCTTTCCTGCCTCTTCCAGGCCTTCTCAGTTCAAACCCAGAACCAGCAGAACAACCAGGCGTCAGTCCCAGGATACGCACTGGACTAAGCAGTGGGGTGCTCCCACATCCAAATCAGGGAGTAGTAAGACTCCCTCCTATGGTAAGCTGTCTGAATGACTTAACTTTAAAACTTCCAAGCACTTCTCAACTGACTGCTCCTTTAGGGGGAAAGATTGCTCTGCAAGGAAAAAACTAGGAACTCATTACCCAGGACAAATGGGTTTTAAATAAAGTTTCCCAAGGATACAGATTTCACTTCCACACGTTACCAACCCCAAACGGCTGGCCAGATCTACCCCCAGATCAGTGGGCAGAGGCTCAAAAGCAAGTACTCTCTCTTAAGATTAAAAGCTATTCAGACTGTGCCAGAAGAGGAAAAGGGACAAGGTTTCTACTCGAGACTTTTCCTGGTACCCAGAAAAGACAACTCTCATGATATCCTATCCTGGACCTTTCTATCCTAAACACCTTTTTGGTGATTCCAAAATTCGTGATCTTAACTCTTCACCAGTTGCTTCTCATGATAGGCAAAGATGCCTGGTTGGCAACACTGGATTTAAAGGAAGCCTACCTGCACATCCCAATCGGGGAATGTTGCAGAAGATACCTACGCTTCAAAGCAGGCTGCATGCACTATCAGTTCTCTGCACTGCCCTTTGGCTTATCTACTGCGCCAAGGGTATTCACAAAATGCCTAGCTCCAGTCATTGCATTTTGCAGGCAAAGAAATATTCAAGTATACCCATACCTGGACGATTGTCTAATTCAGGCAGAAAGCCAGGGCATACTTTTGAATCCTCTGGCATTTGTACAAAGGTGCTAACTTGTCTGGGGTACACCATAAACAAAAAGAAATCACCGTTGGTACCCTGTCAACAAATTATATTCCTGGGAGCAAGCTTGAGCACAACTTCACAGATGGCTTTCCTCATGCCAGAGAAACAAATTCATTTGACAACTTACTTAAACTAGTGGCCACAAAAACCCTGCTATCTGCAAAGCAAATACTTGCAAGCCTTGGGGTTCATAGACTCGTGCATTCTACTCATTCCATATGCAAGACTGCATATGAGGAAACTACAATGGTATCTAAAAAGCCTATGGTGCCAACATTATCAGGATCTAGAAGCAATGATTCCTATCACACATTGCCTACGGTTAGAATTCCTTTGGTGGGCAGAGGCCTGCCACCAAAACAAGGGACTACCGTTCACTCTACCCCCTGCCACCCAAACCCTAACAGCAGATGCATCAGACTATGCATGTGGGGCTCACCTGGCAGGGAAGCGCATTGAGGGCAAATGTACCCAAGTCAAATGCACCTGCATATCAATCAAAAAGAAATGTTAGCTGTACAGAATGCTCTGACAGCCTTCAAGGACCACATTCTTCCAGGTCAGTTAATGGTTAATACGGACGACACTACTGTTATGTGGTACATAAGCAGGTGGTACCCATTCCTACCCCCTCTGCAGACTAGCCATGGCTCTGTGGAACACAGCCTTGAGCTACCAAGTGCATCTACAGGCTCAATTCCTGCCAGGAAAACTAAATACACTGGCAGACGAACTAAGCAGAAATCTCATGGACCCACACGAGTGGAAACCGGAGTCAAAGACTTTCAACATGTTGGTAAACAAATGGGGGAGTCCAAATATAGACCTGGTTGCCTCCCCCCAGAACTACCAATTGGACAAATTCTGCACAAGGACTCCCCATAAACAAGCTTGGAAAGTGGATGCTCTGTCCTTCAGCTGGAAAAATCTATCAGATGTTCATCGTGTATACAGCTGCAGTCATTACAGATGGGTTATCCTGCCGTCAGGCGGGTCCTCGGTCGGCCGAATTCCAAAGTCTAGGTCTGGCGTCGGTTGTCGTCGCTTCTTCCCTGACGTCAGTATGGCAGGGGTATAAAAGAGGCAGCCAATGCCATTTTCTTCAGTCTTTCTTGCGCGGTGCCCGAAGCAGAAGCAGTGCGCAAGTGACGGTCAGCCAGCTGCTGAGATTTACGAAAGTATTTCAGCCGAAGTCTTCTTTAAAGCTAAGTACCCCGTTGGGGAAACTTTTCTTGCCTCAGACCGATGTCAGACAAAGTTAATAATTGCATTTAGTGTGGGAAGCAAATACCGCATAAGGATTTCCACTCTTTCTGTATACCTTGCTTAGGGCCAGACCACAACGTCTCGGCCTGCCGTTTTTGTGCTAGGTTCAACAAGCACACTATTAAGCGCCGGGCGGAGTTCACCCTTCATTTTGGCAAAAAATTTAATTATATCATGTCGTCAGATACTCCGACACCAGTTTTAAGCAAAAGACGCAAAGACAAGGACCGACATCCGAGGCCTGCACCGAGTACTGAGACCACGCTTAGGCCGACTACCGGTTCTCCGGTTCTCAGCGAGGCGCCCTGACTACCGATGAAACTATTTTACCGGTGACTTCAGTACCCGAGGTCGCAGGCTCCTCGGTCTCCATTCCCACTGCAGATACCGACGCCACTCTTGGTGGGGAAACTGATAATTTAGTGAGGCCTGCCATTTCTGAAGGCGTCTTCAGGCCTTCCACCTTCTCTATTAAATCCTTCACTAAATCTAAAGCTGCCATGAAAACTAAAAAACAGGGTCCTCAGACCTCCTCTCAAGGCCCCATGCCTAAAAAGCAGATGCTTAAATTGGCTGAGGATTTGATAACTCTCATCAGGGGTTCTCAACCCCCCCTCTGACAAAAGACCCAGATTGGAGGAAGAGACTACCCTTCCTCAGACCAGGCTTCTATTACATCAGACCATTCTGAGGACCAGGATTATGCCTATTCCCCTTTTGAAGACTCTGATGCTGAGGAGTCTATCCCCTTGGTCTCCCCCCCTGAGGACTACTCTTTTGGGGAAACCCTGCATACATTGAGGGAGCACTTCCACTGGGAAGGCCAAGATTACTCAGATTCCAAGAAAAGGCTCAGGGAATTTCTGCTGCTCCCCCAGCATAGGCCCCTGGCTATCCCTCCTGTTTTAGATATTTTGGATGATGTGTATGCAGAAGCCAGTCTTAATCCAGATTCTTTACCTCCAGCCCCTGTTAAACCAGACAGGTATTACCGGGTTCCTGATTCTCACCAGTTCCTTTATAAAAGCCATATTGCTGACCCAGAAACTATTTCACAGGGTCCCAAGGGAATAAAGGCCTCTACTGCTAAAAACCCTTTACCTTCCGAGAGAGATTCCAGAGCATTAGAAAGGTGGGGGGAAAAGGTGTATACATCTGTCACTTTGACCATGAGGGCATTAAACTGTCAATTTCATATGTTAAAGTACCAACAGTTTTTGTTATCTCAGCTGAAAAGCAAAATGACACAAACAGAACAACCAGATTTGAAAGAGTTGCAGGATTTGTTGCATGGAGCAGAGCAAGTGGGTAAACATACCTTGCAGTGTGGTTTTGAGGCTTTAGAGGCCTCATGTAGAGCTGCTGTCACGGGGTCTGTTATACGCAGACATTTGGCTCAAAGAGCAAACCTTACCAGATCATGTCAAAGCAAAGTTATTAGATGCACCACTTCAAAAAGGTGTATTGTTTATTGTTAAAGCTGAGGAGGTACTAAAGAAAATGGAGGAAAAAGCAAAATCTATGCAAACAGTGAAAGATTTCTTGCAGGTGCAACCTCCACGCTTCAGCAGAAACTGGCCTTCAAAAAATTGGTCCTTTCCAGCCACGGACAGACCTCAAAGGGGCAGATACAGACGCCCAAGGGGTAGAGGACAACCACAAGGATCTTGCAGAGCTAGACAGTGGCAAGCACCAACCCCAAGAGGTGGAGAAGATAGATCACAGTCATTTAGAAAACAGACACAATGACTTCCCCCTATGCCTGCCAAACAAAGTTTTAATGGCAGCACCTTTGGGCAGAAAACTGACATTATTTTCAAAAAACTGGCACATTGTTACAAAAGACAAATGGATTCTGGACATTATAGACAGAGGCTACAGGTTCCACTTTCACACCCTTCCAAAAATGAGAGGCTTGCCAAACCTGCCACAAAATCAAAGGGCAGGGGCACAAAGACAAATTTCCGCTCTCATAGATATGAAAGCCATTCAAGAGGTACCTGCAAAAGAACAAGGTCAAGGTTTTTATTCCAGACTTCTCCTGGTACCAAGGAAGGACAAAGATTGGAGACCCATCTTAGACCTATCCATCCTGAACACATCTACAGGTGCCAAAATTCAAGATGATCACATTACAGCAGCTTCTTCCCATGCTGGGCAAGGAGTCTTGGCTGGTAACATTGGACCTCAAGGAGGCATACCTGCATGTCCCTATCAGACAAGATTGCAGAAGATACCTCAGATTTCTTGCAGGTTCAACCCATTACCAATTCTCTGCATTGTCCTTTGGCTTATCTACTGCGCCCAGAGTGTTTACGAAATGCCTGGCATCAGTAATTGCCTTCTGCAGACAACAAGGAATACAAATCTACCCATATCTGGACGACTGCCTGATCCAAGCGGACAGCAAGGACATTCTATTGCAGCATCTGGCATTTGTAATAAAACTGTTAAACTACCTGGGATACACAGTGAACAAAAAGAAATCAAAACTAATACCTTCTCAACAGATAATTTTCCTGGGTGCCAGCTTAAATACAACCACCCAGATGGCCCACCTCAAGCCAGACATACAAGGGCAACTGTCTCAATACTTCAACAAAATGGCAACTGTCACCAGACTAACTGCAAGGAAAATCCTGCAGGCTGTGGGATTCATGGCATCTTGCAAACTACTACTACCATGTGCAAAGCTGCATATGAGGAAACTACAACGGTACCTAAAAAACTTATGGTCTCAACACAGCCACAGCTTGGAAACAATTATACCACTCATTCCATGCCTTCAAAAGGAATTTTTGAAATACAGGTCTCCCTTTTTGTGTACCTCAAGCAACTCAAATCATCACAACGGACACCTCAGACTACGCCTGGGGAGCACACATGGCAGATCAGTGCATTCAGGGAAAATGGTCCCAAAAAGAGAAGCACCTACACATCAACCAAAAGGAGATGCTAGCCATGCAAAATGCTCTTTTGACCTTCAAAGACCTACTGCATCCAGGCCAGCTATTGATAATTAGACAACACCACAGTCGTGTGGTACATAAACAAACGGGGGGGGGAACGCATTCATACCCCCTGTGCAGGCAAGCCATGACCCTATGGAACACAGCACTGGAATTACAAATTCAACTACAGGCACAATTCCTGCCAGGGAAGGAAAACACACTGGCAGACAACTTAAGCAGAAATATGACAGACCCACACAAATGGAAGTTGCATCCTCACGTCTTCTCAAAGATAACTCAGGCATGGGGACAGCCAGACATAGATCTATTTGCTACCCACAGAAATTACCAGTTGGAAAAATTTTGTTCAAGGACCTATCATCCACAGGCCTGGAAAGTGGATGCACTCTTTCAATTGGACAACATTGACAGTCTATGCCTTCCCGCCTCTTCCTCTACTGACCAAAGTTCTATTAAAAGCCAGAGCAGAGAGGCCACAAAGGATTCTCATTGCTCCAGACTGGCCACGACAACACTGGTATCCTCTCCTAAAGAGCCTGACACACTCCCCACCATGGATCCTACCTCTAGTCCCTCTTCTGTTGTCCCAGCACAACTACGAAACCCTTCACAGCCAGCTCAAAACCCTAAATCTAGCTGCATGGAGAATACCTTAATTTCCCAACAGACTCTCCTCTCCAAGGAGGTGCAGGATGTCATCTTGGAGGCCAGAAGACCCTCTACTAGAAAAGCCTACTCCGCCAAATGGAAACGATTTTGTTCCTGGAATCAAGAAAAGGGCCAGAATCCTTGGGTAATAAATATACCTCAAATTTTACAGTACCTAGCTGAGATGTTAAACAGTGGCCTTTCCTTCTCCTCCATCAAGATCCACGCTTCAGCCAGTTCTGCACAATACAATACAGATCCTCCTTTATTCTCACATCCTCTATTAAGGCAGTTCCTCAGAGGGGCAAAAAATATAACCCCCCCTCACGGAAACCACCAGTCCCAGCTTGGGACCTCAACTTCGTATTGGAAAAACTGACCCTGCCTCCCTTTGAGCCGGCTTCTTCAACAGAGCTACAATACTTGTCATGGAAAACAGCTTTCCTTCTGGCTATTACCTCAGCATGCAGGGTTTCAGAAGTACAGGCCCTCATGGCTGTGCAACCATTCATCATTTTCCATCAGGACAGAGTTTCCTTACGAACCAACCCTACCTTCATGCCAAAGGTAGTATCCAGTGTAACTTTGAATCAGACTATTCATTTACCTACCTTTTATCCAAATCCACAGAACAAAGGGGAGAGACTACTACATTCCTTGGACATTCACAGACAACTTTGTTATTACTTGGACAGAACAAAGCCATTCAGGAAATCTGAGCAGCTTTTTGTGTCCTATGCTACAGGTGCTCAAGGAAAGGCTATTTCCAAACAGACAATTTCAAAATGGATAGCCCACTGCATACGCTTTTGTTATTCATTTCATGGAAAATCTGTGCCTGTATACATCAGATCCCACTCCACCAGGGCTACAGCTACCTCTGCAGCTTTCCTCAGGGGGGTCCCTACCAAGGACATTTTGGAAGCAGCTACTTGGGAGTTCAGTGCACACTTTCTCCAAGCACTACCACCTTCCACTATACTCAAAATCTAGAGCAGGCTTTGCCACAGCAGTCCTGCAGGGCATCCTCGCCCCTCCTAGTTCTACTTAGTGCCTACCACCCTTACTTAGTTTTGGGATTCTACCCATCCGTAATGACTGCAGCTGTATGCACGATGAACATAGTACAGTTTTGTACCTACCATAAATGTAGATGTTCGAGTGCTCATACAGCTGCAGTCCAGGTTACCCTCCCTCCATCCCCTCTTAGGACAGGCCTTATGACAATCACCTTTATCATACAACCTATTTGGGGTATTCTTTTATGGTGTATTTGTTTGCAACTACTGTTTTTGATTTATCTACATTGCGTGTTTGCATAATATTATGTTTTGCCTCCTTCTGGGGGCACCTGACATCTGGGGCAAGAAAAACTGAAGAAAATGGTGTCGGCTGCCTCTTTTATACTCCTGCTGCACTGACGTCAGGGAAGAAACGACGACAACCGACGCCGGACCTAGACTTTGAAATTCAGCTGACCCAGGACCCACCTGATGGCAGGATAACCCATCTGTAATGACTGCAGCTGTATGAGCACTCGAACATCTACATTTATGGTAGGTACAAAACTGTACTTTTATGCCTTTCCTCCTCTGCTTCACCTCTCCAAAGTACTAAAGATCAAACAGGACAAACCAAGGATGATATTGACTGCACCAGACTGGCTTTGCCAACACTGGTACCCCCTCTTGTGCAGTGCGTCACAGCTAGCCCCATGGCCCCTGCCTCAGACCACTACACTGCTGTCACAGCAGGAGAGCCAGATTCTGCACCCCCAGCTTAAAACCCTGAACCTGGCAGCCTGGCTAATTACCTAATGTCTCCGTTACCATCCCTCAGTAAACAAGTGTTGGATGTCATTTTGGAGACAAGGAGGCCTAGTACTAGAAAATCTTTTGCTGAAAAATGGAAAAGATTCTGTGCCTGGAACCAAACTCAAGGGATGGCCACAGCAGCACCCAATTTACCTCAGATTCTTCAGTACTTAACTGAAATGCTTCACAAGGGCCTTGCCTTTTCCTCCATCAAAATTCACGCCTCAGCCATTTCAGCTCATTACAACACGGAACCACCCCTCTTTTCTCACCCACTGCTCAAGCAGTTCCTCAGAGGGGCCAAAAACTTAGCCACCCAGAAGAGCCCCCACTCCAGCCTGGGACCTTAACTTTGTATTGGAAAAAATCACTCTATCTCCTTTTGAGCCAGCTGCAAGTGCAGAGTTAATATTCCTTTCTTGGAAAACAGCTTTCCTTTTAGCAATCACTTCAGCAAGAAGGGTATCTGAATTACAGGCCCTTATGGCAGTGGAGCCTTTCATCATCTTTCATGCGGACAGGGTGTCCCTCAGGACCAATCCCTCGTTCATGCCCAAAGTGGTATCCAGTGTGGCTCTTAATCAATCCATTCATTTGCCGACCTTCTTTTCTAATCCACAGAACAAAGGGGAATGGATACTGCACTCCTTAGATGTGCACAGACAACTTAGATTTTACTTGGACAGGACTAAATCTCAAAGGAAATCTGAACCACTGCTGGTGGCATTTGCTGCAAGGGCAGAGGGGAAGGCTATTTCAAAGCATACCATTTCTAAATGGATAGGCCATTGCATTCATTTCTTCTATAAGCACCATGGAAAACATATCCCACAGGGGATTAGACCCCATTCAACCAGGGCTGCATCTACCTGTACAGCCTTTCTCAGGGGTGCCCCTACCAGAGACATCCTAGAAGCTGCTACCTGGAGTTCTGTACATACCTTCACCAAGCATTACCATTTGCCAATTTTCTCATAATCCAGAGCTGGCTTTGCCACTGCAGTCTTGCATGGTGTTAAAGCTGGTCCTAATGCTATCTAAATTCCTCCTCCCATCCTTAGCTTTGGGAATCTACCCAAATATGATGACTGCAACAGTGAAATACGAAGAACATAGTACAGTTGTGTACATTTACCATAAATGTAGATGTTCGAGTGTATTCACTGTTGCAGTCCTGGTTACCCTTCCTCCAGCCCCCCTGACTTCTTTTGGCCACTCCTTTGTTCGAGTGTATTCACTGTTGCAGTCCCGGTTACCCTTCCTCCAGCCCCCCCCCCCCGACTTCTTTTGGCCACTCCTTTACTATGTTTAAAAGCTTTTTGGTGTATTTGCTTTTTTTGTTGGTCGCTCTAGGCCTAGGGGTTTCAGATCTTCCAGAGGGCAGCCTTCTGCCCCTCAAAGGGCTAAGCAATGGCATTCTTCTTATGCTAAATTGGGGAGTTGTTAGCCAGCTCCGCAAAGCAAGCATTCTCAATGACTACGGCATTCTTGTGCCTACCTCTGCGGGCCCTGGGTTTCCTTTGGGGGGGAAGGTTAGCCAGGTTCGCAGAAGTATGGTCTACCATCACAGATGACAAATTGGTGCTCAATATAGAAAACCAAGGTTACAAGTTTTACTTTCACACCTTTTCTGTTTTACTAGGGTACCCAGACATACCCTGCAGTTTCAAGGCAGAGGTAGAAACTCAAATTTCTTCTTTATGGACTATGGGGGCTATAGAGCCAGTTCTGTAAATCAGGCAGGCCTAGGTTTTTATTCAAGACTATTTCTGGTACCCAAGAAAGGGGGAACCTTGCGCCCTATTCTGGATCTGTCTATTCTAAGCACTTTTCTGGTGGTTCCCAAATTCATGATGATCACCCTTCATCAGTTACTACCAATGCTGGGCAAGGATTCATGGCTGGTAACTTTGGATCTAAAGGAGGCTTATCTGCACATCCCAATAAGGGAAAGTTGCAGGCAGTTCCTTCGCTTTAGGGCTGGGAAGCAACACTTTAAAATGTCCTTCAAGGATGCATCTGCAGTCCTTACAAATGGGTTGTCCTGTCGTCAGGCAGCCCTTCGGTCGGCCGGATTCCAAAGTCTGGGTCTGGCCTCGGCTGGTGTCGCACTTCACCCGACGTCATAGCTGCAGTTATTCGGGTATAAAGGCATCAGCCGACGCCATTTTCCTCAGTCTTTCTTGCCGCGTGGCGCCCGAAGCAGAAGCTGTTCGCAAGTGCCGGTCGGTCAGAATCAGAGATTACTACTACCGAATACTTCTACTAATACCGAAGACTTCTAAAAAGCTAAGTACCCCGTTGGGGACTCTTTCTTGCCTCAGCCGATGTCAGAAAAAGTGAATAACTGTTTAAATTGTGGGAAACAAATACCTCATAAAGATTTCCACTCTTACTGCTTACCTTGCTTAGGCCCAGACCACGACGTAGCAGCTTGTCTAGCCTGTGCTTCTTTCAACCGACGCTTAGACGTCGGTCTGAATTTGCTGAAGAGTTTTTCGGCTCCGCTTTTGCTTACATTATGCCGTCGGATACTCCGGCTACACAAATTTCTAAAAAACTCAAGGAAAAGGACCGACACTCGCGGTCCGCGGTTTCGGCCGAAACCGCGGTTAAGCCAACCTCGAGTGTCTCGGTTTCGGCTGAAACCGAGTCCACGGTTCTTCCTTCGGCCGAAAGCTTGCCACTTACCGAGGCCTCATCCAGCTTGGCTGAATCTGCTACTGAAATCCCACCTGCTCCTGCAGGTTCACAGGATTTATCAGATACTATCCCTTTGGATATTTCTACCCCTGCACGTGGAGCTGCTAGGCCTCCTGCATCCATGTCGATTAAGGCCTTTGCTAGGGCTAAAGCAGCAAAAACTACCAAAACTGTGCCTGCTAAGACCCCCTCTCACAGGCCCAGTTCTAGTTCACAAATGCTTAGTCTAGCAGAGGATCTCATTTCTTTGATCCGGGGATCCCAAACACATCCAGACAGGGCCTCTCACCCACCTCCAGAGAAGAGGACTAGAGTAGAGCCCCCTGATCCAGTTTCTTCAGATGGCTCCTCTGATGAATCAGATAATTCAGACCCTCCAGAGGCCCCTTTTTATCCTTATGAGGACTCTAATGCAGAAGAGTCCATTCCTTCTGCCTCTCCGCCTGAGGAATTTTCTTTTGGGGAAACCTTGCATGCTATGAGGGAACAATTTCAATGGCAGGGCCAGGATTTTTCAGACACTAGGAAAAGGCTTAGAACCTTTTTGCATTTGCCACAGCATAGGCCTTTAGCCATTCCTCCAGTACTTACTGTTGTGGATGATGCTTTTAATGATGCTTGTACTGCTCCTGATTCTCTTCCTCCGGCCCCTGCTAAGCCCGATAGGTACTACAGGGTTCCGGACACACATTATCATTTGTATAAGGCCCCTTTTGCAGATCCCGAAACTATCTCCCAGGGACCCAAGGCTGTAGCAGCTACCTCTACCAAAAACCCCCTCCCCTCTGAAAGGGAATCTAGGGCCTTAGAGATGGGGTAAAAAAGTTTACACTTCTGCTACTCTTTCAGCTAGGGCCTTGAACTGTCAATTCCACATGATCCAGTATCAAGAATTTATGTTAGACCAGTTAACTAAAAAGCTGTCCTCGGATGAACCATTAGACAAAAAATCTGTTCAGGAAATGGTACATAACATTCAGCAGGTCAGTAACCATTCCTTAAAATGCGGCTATGATGCACTGGAGGCTTCCTTTAGATCAGCCATGACTGGCACAGTGATCAGAAGACATGCATGGTTAAAAGAGCAGGCCTTACCAGATCATGTTAAATCAAAGCTACTGGATGCTCCCATGGACAAGATCAGTTTGTTTGGCTCTCCTGCGCAACAGGTGCTGAAAAAGATGGAAGAGAAGGCAAAATCTGTCCAGACAGTCAAAGATTTCTTACAGGTCCAACCTCCAAGGTTTAGCAGGAATTGGCCCTCCAAGAATTGGTCCTTTCCAGACACCTCCAAAGCTCAGAGAGGCAGGAATAGGCGCTCAAGAGGCAGGGGTCAATCCAGAAGTGCCTACAGGGGACGTCAGTGGCAGGCTAACAACCAGCGAGGTACAGCCACAGATACAGCCACCACCATGACTACAGGACAATCACAGTGACTTGGCTCTAGCACCGCCTACAAGGGAACAACTAGAAGCACCCTTAGGCGGAAAGCTAGCCTTATTTTCAGTAAACTGGCATTACATCACAGGAGACAAGTGGATTTTGCAGACAATAGACCAAGGTTACAGGTTTCACTTCCATACTCTACCAAGGAAGAGAGGAATGCCAAACCTACCTCCAAATCAAAAGGCAGAAGCTCTAAAGCAAATAACTCACTTACTAAGGATGAGAGCTGTAGAAAAGGTACCATCTATGGAGCAAGGACAAGGATTTTACTCCAGGCTCTTCCTGGTACCAAGAAAAGAAAACCAATGGAGACCTATTCTCGACCTGTCCGCTTTAAACACATACCTCATTGTCCCAAAATTCAAAATGCTGACCCTACAGCAGCTTCTTCCCATGTTGGGCAAGGAGTCTTGGCTGGTAACTCTAGATCTCAAGGAGGCATACCTGCACGTCCCCAAACGACCAAATTGCAGAAGATACCTCAGATTTCTTGCAGGATCAGAGCATTATCAATTCTCAGCATTGCCCTTTGGCTTATCTACTGCGCCCAGAGTGTTCACGAAATGCCTGGCATCAGTAATTGCTCATTGCAAGCTTCAGGGAATTCAAATCTACCCTTACCTGGACGACTGCCTGTTACAAGCGGACAACAAAAACAAACTAACAGAAGACTTAAAAAGGGTCATTTATCTACTGCAAGCCCTGGGATACACAGTCAATATAAAAAAGTCAAGGCTGATACCATCCCAAAGGATAACCTTTTTGGGTGCAGAGCTGGACATATCACAACAAATGGCATTTCTAACAGTAGAAAAACAGGAGCAACTCCCTCTCTACTTCTTGGCATTAACAAAACAGAACCAGCTAACAGCAAGAAAAGTCCTGCAAGCCTTGGGTTTCGTGGCATCCTGCATAATTTTGGTTCCACATGCCAGACTGCATATGAGAAAGTTACAGTGGTACCTAAGGAATTCATGGTCTCAGCACAAGCACAGCCTAGAAACCCAAATTCCAATAATCCCATGCCTGAAGCAAGAATTCAAATGGTGGGCTCAGGCCTGTCAATCAAACAAAGGACTGCCCTTCCACAGCACTCAACCAAGCCAGACCATCACAACGGACGCCTCAGACCTCGGTTGGGGGGCGCACATGCTGGACAAGTGCATACAAGGCTTATGGACTCAAGACCAGCTGCACCTACACATAAATCAAAAGGAAATGCTGGCAGTAAAACTGGCAATTCAGACATTCAGACCATTTCTTCAACAAGGTCAATTGTTGATAAGGACAGACAACACCACAGTTATGTGGTACATCAACAAACAGGGAGGCACACATTCGTACCCTCTATGCCGGATGGCAGTGGAACTTTGGAATGTGGCCCTGAGCCTCAACATTCAGTTACAAGCAATTTTTGTGCTAGGAAAAGAAAACATACTAGCAGACATACTAAGCAGAACTACCACGGATGCCCATGAATGGATGCTGCATCCGGACATATTCAAAACCATTACAAGAAAATGGGGACTACCAGAAATAGACTTATTTGCATCCCCACGCAATCACCAACTGAAGAAATTCTGCACAAGGACGTACCACCCACTTGCTTGGAAAGTGGACTCCCTATCTTTCAGTTGGAAAAACCTGACAGCATATGCATTCCCACCACTTCCTTTGATGCACAAGGTGCTATTGAAGATCAAAGAAGACCGTCCAAGGATCATCCTGATAGCTCCAGACTGGCCAAGGCAACATTGGTACCCATTACTGAGGAGCATGTCTCGGGAACAAATATGGCCTCTACCACTGGTTCCCTTACTGTTAACACAGAACAACTACAACACCCTGCATCCAAACCTGAAAACACTGCAGCTGACTGCCTGGAACATTGCATAAGACCAAATAACCCAAGTTTATCCCAAAGGGTTAAAGACATTATCTTGGAGGCTCGCAGACCCTCAACAAGAAAAAAATTATTCAGCAAAATGGAAAAGATATCACATTTGGAGTACTGCAAAAGGAGAAAATGTGTCACTGGTAAACATAGCCAACATCCTGGAATACTTGGCAGAGCTCTTCCACAACGGCCTGTCCTATTCTTCCATTAAGATTCATGCATCAGCTATTTCAGAAGAATACAACTTGGATCCTCCAGTCTTCTCACATCCTCTGCTCAGGCAGTTTCTGAGAGGAATTAAAAATGTAAAACCACCTAGGAAGCCACCATTGCCAGCATGGGACTTGAACTTTGTGCTAGAAAAGTTGACACTCCCTCCTTTTGAACCAGCAGCAACAGCAGAATTACAATACTTATGGAAAACTGCTTTCCTACTTGCAATCACTTCAGCAAGAAGGGTATCTGAGCTACAGGCATTAATGGCAGTACGGCCCTTCCTGATCTTCCATCAAGATAGTGTCCATGAGAACAAATCCTACTTTTATGCCAAAGGTGGTCTCCAGGGTATCTTTAAACCAAGCTATCCACCTACCTGCATTCTTCCCCAACCCACAGAACAGGGGAGAAAGACTGTTGCATACCTTGGATGTACATAGACAATTACGTTACTACCTGGACAGGACCAAGGGCAATAGAAAAACTGACCAGCTACTGGTAGCATATGCAACAGGAATGGAAGGAAAAGCAATTTCAAAACAGACAATCTCTAAGTGGATAGGAAATTGCATTAGATTTTGTTGCCTACCATGGGAAGAAAACTCCAGAAAACATCAGGCCTCACTCTACAAGGGCTACAGCCACTACCACAGCTTTTCTACGAGGAGTGGCCACCAAAGACATTTTAGAGGCTGCTACTTGGAGCTCTGTGCATACATTTGCCAAGCATTATAATTTACCTTTATACTCCAGATCCCGAGCAGGTTTTGCCACTGTTGTTTTGCAAGGGATCTTAACTACACCATAATCTTATTTCTCTTCCTCCCCCAGTTTGGCTATGGTATTCTACCCATTTGTAAGGACTGCAGATGCATCCTTGAAGGACATAGTACAGTTTTGTACCTACCATAAATGTAGATGTCCGATAGGCATGCATCTGCAGTCAGGATTACCCACCCTCCTTCCCCTCTGTGGTACTCCTAGGGTATTTGCCCATCTTGTAGCTAGCTGGGGGAATCTATTATGGTGTATTTGTTGTATATATGTACATACATGCTTATTTTTTGTTTGCTCTCTACTATTTGGAACTATTTGCATTTATCCAAATTTAGCCTTCCTAGAGGGCACCTGGCATCTGGGGCAAGAAACACTGAGGAAAATGGCGTCGGCTGATGCCTTTATACCCGAATAACTGCAGCTATGACGTCGGGTGAAGTGCGACACCAGCCGAGGCCAGACCCAGACTTTGGAATCCGGCCGACCAAAGGGCTGCCTGACGACAGGACAACCCATTTGTAAGGACTGCCGATGCATGCCTATCGGACATCTACATTTATGGTAGGTACAAAATTGTACTTTCTCAGCATTGCCTTTTGGCTCATCTGCTGCTCCCAGAGTTTTACCAAGTGCCTGGCTCCAGCTATTGCTTTTTGCAGACAGAAAAACATTCAAATTTATCCTTACCTGGATGACTGTCTCATTCAAGCAAACTCCCCAGAACAACTAGAAAAGGATTTGGATTTTGTGAAGAACATTCACCTCTTTGGGTTACACTCTCAACGAAAAGAAGAAAAGTTGGTTCCTACAAGGGAGATTGTTTTCCTGGGAGCGAGTCTGAATACAGCCACCCAGATGGTATTCCTCCCTCAACAGAAGCAAGAAGATCTTTCTGCTTATTTCATGAACTTGGCAAGCATGACCCAGCTCTCTGCAAGGCAATTCCTGCAAGCACTGGGGTTCATGGCTTCATTTATTTTGATGATCCCATATGCAAGGCTGCATACGAGAAAACTTCAATGGTACCTCAAGAATCTTTGGTGTCAACACACACAGGACTTAGACTTGATTCTTCCCCTGATTTCCCTGTCTATAAATGGAGTTCCTCTGGTGGGCTACAGCCTGTTCTCAGAACAGGGGTCTGCCTTTCCGCCCACCGCCTGCCAGCCAGACTCTCACCACAGACACCTCAGATGTTGCATGAGGCGCTCATCTGGAAGGCAGGGGCATACAGGGGACTTGGAGCAATCAGCAGATTCATCTGCACATAAACTTAAAAGAATTGATGGCAGTGCAGCAGGCAGGCCTTGCTGGTCTTCAAGGACCTACTCTACCCTGGGACTCGGCTGTTCAGGACAGACAATACCACAGTCGTGGTACTTCAGCAAGGGGGGCCTCATTCTTACCCCTTGTGCAGACAAAGCATGAGTCTGTGGTCCATAGCAGCATCCATGGGCTTACATCTAATAGCCCAGCATCTCCCAGGGAGGCTAAACTCCTTGGCAGATCATTTGAGCAGACATGTTCTGGATCCTCATGAGTGGCAACTGAACAAGGACATTTTCCATCGCATGACTCATCATTGGGGCACCCCACAAGTGGATGTTTTCTCCTCTCACACCATCATCTTCTTTCAACCTTCTGCACCAGGGAGTTTCACAACAAAGCTTGGAGGGTGGACACGTTGTCCTTCCCATGGACACATCTCTCAGTTTATGCATTCCTCCTCTGCCTCTTCTTCCCAGAGTGCTGCTAAAGATAAGGGACGAAAAACCAAAGGCTATTCTGATAGCTCCAGATTGGCCCAGGCAGCATTGGTATCCCCTCCTTCACAGCCTTTCCCAGGCTCAGCCTTGGCCTCTTCCCCTTGTAACAGATCTGTTGGTTCAGGGAGGGGAAAAGTTCCTTCATCCTCATCTTCAAACTCTGCATTTAACTGCCTGGCTAATACCTTAAATCTTTCCCAACAGGTGGTTGAAGTTCTTCATGAGGCCTAGCACAAGAAAATCCTATGCAGATAAATGGAAGAGATTTTGCTCTTGGATGCTAGTTAAAGGAGAAGACTCTTCTCATCCTTCTCTTCCACTCATTCTTGACTACCTAGCAGGACTGCTTAATGGTGGACTTTCTTTTTCTTCAATCAAAATTCATGCTTCAGCAATTTCGGCTTATTGTTCTTTTGAGCAACCCATTTTTTCTCACCCCTTGATGAAACAGTTCCTGAGGGGAGCTAGTAATCTTAAACCTCCCAGAAGAGCTCCTACTCCTGCTTGGGATCTTAATTTTGTCCTGGAAAAACTTACTCTGTCTCCCTTTGAACCTGGCTGCCTCTGCAGATTTGAAGTTTCTGTCCTGGAAGACTGCTTTCCTTTTAGCTATTACTTCAGCTACAAGGGTATCTGAGCTGCAAGCCTTAATGGCAGTAGAACCTTTCATTATTTTTCACTCCGATCGAGCTTCTCTGAGAACTAGTCCCTCCTTCATGCCTAAGGTAGTTTCCAGTTTAACCCTTAACCAGTCTATTCACCTGCCTACATTTTTCAACAATCCCCAAAATAAAGGGGAAAGGATTCTACACGCTCTTGATGTTTATAGACAGCTGAGATTTTACTTGGACAGGACTAAATCCTTTCGAAAATCTGAACAATTGTTGGTTAAGTTTGCTCCTGGAGCTCAGGGTAAAGCTATTTCAAAACAAACCATCTCCAAACTTTTGTTACCTGCAGCATGGGAAGGTTCACCCTCAGGGTATTAGGATCCATTCTACTAGAGCAGCTTTTCTGAGAGGTGTGCGTACTAAGGATGTTCTAGAAGCAGTTACTTGGCCTATTGTCCATACTTTCACAAAGCATTACAGTCTACCTTTGTTTTCTAAATCCAGGGCTGGTTTTGCCTCTGCAGTTTTGCAGGGCCTTCTTACCAACCCTTAATCTGTGATCCCCCCCCACTTTGTCTTTTTCCTGGGCTTTGGGAATCAACCCATATGTGAGGACTGCAACAGTGAAACACGAAGAACATAGTACAGTTGTGTTACCATAAATGTAGATGTTCGAGTGTATTCACTGTTGCAGTCCTGATTTCCCACCCTCCATTCCCCCTTTTTCCTAAGGCACAGACTATATACATTTTTATTTTTTGTATGACGTGTCCAGGGTGCTACCTTCCTGGGTTAGCCTTCTTTTATGGGCTCCTGACAGTTAAGGCAAGAAAAACTGAGGAAATGGCGTCAGCTGCCTCCCTTTATACCTGGCATTCTGACATCAGTTTTACAACTGGCGGCAGCCGTCATATACCAAGGACTCTGGTGTTTGGGTCGACTGAGGGCTGCCAGGAGCTGGATAACCCATATGTGAGGACTACAACAGTGAATACACTCGAACATCTACATTTATGGCAAGTGTACACAACTGTACTTTTCTCCTTACTTGGGGGCCTCGTTGTTCCATCATGATGTCATATAACCTGTGGTAGACTTTCTACACTAAATCCTTCACTTTGCAGGTATTCTTTAACTTCACCTTCAATTTTTTAACTTCTTTACTAATTTTCTGTTCTATATTCCCTCTTTGCGATCTTATTTTTAGTGTTGCGGAATTTCCCATACATGGGTGCCTTTGCTTGTATTTCTGTCGAATTTCTTTGTGGCTGCCTTTTTTGTATTCATTAATTTGGCTTTCTGCCTTGCATAAATATTGCACCTCATCAGATATCTGTTTCTTTCTCTTGTCCATATTTATTTTTTTAAACCTTTCAAACATTTCTATATTTTCACACTTCCTCAGTCTCTCCTTTTTTCAAATGGCCCAAGTTTTTTGATCTATATAATGTTTTTCATAAATCTGTTGTATTGCTGAATGAGATGATCATCGTAAGTGTTTATGTTGTGTATTCTTTTTATAAGGAACCTTTATGGACATTCCATTTGCTGCATGTGTCTGGTCAGGTGTATACCAGAGGAGCTTTATACACCTATGATGGGCCTGATGAGGGCCAAGTACAGTGATATGATGATTTCTCTGGACCTAGATGCCATGTATAAATTGAGCAACAGAAGGATTTTCTTAATACCTTGGACACATGCTAGAGAAAGGCTAGGTTACTGTCTGCATGAGTTCCCAGATGTTTTATTGAAGCCATGTCTTTGGTACCAAGCATATGTCTGTGTTAGACCTTCCCAAAGGCTGGTCTTGCCTTGGGGGGATTCAATGACTGCTTCTTGTGTACAATTGTCTGTGAACTTGGTTAGCTAGAGGCATTTGACAATGGCATTGACATCTGTGAAGTAGATGCCAAAGGGTAGTGGCCCTAGCACAGAGCCCTGGGGGACTCCACTGGTGACTGACCTCTTTGTGGAGGTAGCCTTACCAATTCCAACCTCCTATGTTTTATCAGTGAGACAGCTAGCTGTTCAGTGTGTTATAAAGGGGCTTGTACCTAGTTCTTTAAGTTTGTTGACCATGCCTGTGTGAAGTGTTGTAATAAATGCCATGGCTACATCTACGTAGGCAGTATACACCATTTTCCTTTCATCTGTAACCCTAGTGACATTTTCTGAGAAGTCCACCAGATTCAGTAAGCAGCAACCTTCCTTTGACAAAGCCAAACTGGGATGGATCCAGTGTCTGGAGGTGTCCTATGTCCTTGTCAGTAATTTCCATGGGTTTGCAAATAAGACTAGCCACACTAATGGGTCTGGCCAGGGACTGATTTTCTCTCTGCCATCTATTGTACTATACTTTCCATAATCCAGTTTTCTGGTTCTCTCTCCATACAAAATGGTTCACCTAACCTGCAAAGGGCTAGTAGCTACTTGTTTAATAATTTAGTTACAAAGAGCTTATTTGACAAAAATGTCTTTTTCTGCAAATGTTCAGTTTACCCAACCTCCAAAAGGGCTAGTAACCTTCTGTTTAAGTGTTAACTCGCTAAAAGCTTATTACATAATGTATTATAGTTCTGTAAATGTTTTAATTGTTTACAAATCTCTGTTATTCTTTTGTAACATGTAATATGTAACTTGCAATATTTGGAGCTTTTCTCCCTGGGCCTCCACTGAAAACGGGCTCTTTATGACCCAGTGGACTTCCCCGGTCATCAAACTTAAGTAAATAAATAAATGTTTTTGGCTTTAGTGAATGTAGTAAGTACATGCTCCCTAGTTATAGTTGGAAGGATTATGTTGGAGGTATTGGGGGATGGTTGGGGATGAGAGGAGGGGTTAAGATATAACTGAATTTGACCACTAGCAGGTTCGCTATTTCCCCAGGCTTGGTAAATGTGACACCATTAACCACCTGTTCAGTATGTTACTGTCTGCTGCTCTTGAGATTTCTAACATAACCATAAGGCCTTACATACATACATATATATATATATATATATATATATATATATATATATATATAAATATATATAAATATAAATAATTTATTTATTTATTTAGCCAGCTCTGGCCTTACTTCTGGTAGATACAGCAGCCTCTGTGCAGCCATTGACGTGGTTATACAGAGTTTCTGAGAGCAATTCAGCATAGGCTGATATGTTGTTGGGGTGTGAAGGGGCTTTGAATTTTGACAGTCACTTAATAACGGGTAAATTTTTCTTGGAATGCTTACCAGTCAGTACTGGTTTAATGGGATTATGTAGTTGATTTTATTTCAAAGAGAGCTTTATGGTCAGACCGGAGGACAAGACATTAGGTGGATGCAGTGTACTTCCATATTTGTGAGCAGGAGTGCCAGTATATTACAGTCTCTAGTGGGTGTATTCACTATTTGGTCAAGGCTGTTTGTATTTACAAAGTCCAGAAATTTTTTTGCCTGTAAATTTGAGGCCATGTTGGAATCCTGATCTATAGAAGGGTAAAGTCTGCTTTGAGTAGGGTGTTAGTTTGGATGGTAAGTGTCTCTGGTAGGTCCAAGTTTCTATTGTGAGTTTTTGGAAAGTTGGAGGGTGACCTATAGAGTTTGGTTGGTAAGTGTCTCTGGTAGGTCCAAGTTTCTATTGTGAGTTTTTGGAAAGTTGGAGGGTGACCTATAGCTGGCTAGGATATGATAAGGGATTTTGTCTATGATGATCTAAACTTGGAAGAACTCCAGCACGCCATCCTGTTTGACCTGTGTTCGTTCACTCTACTTAATACAGAGAGAAGATTTGAGAAGGCCAACCCACTTAGGTTCTTCTTCCTCTCTCCTTGTACTTTACTAACAAAAAAAAAAATGCGCTTTATTCATTTGTTTTTAGTGCATTTGTGTTTCCTCCTACTTTATTTTGCTTTTGCCTCTTCTTAAAAGTACTCATTTTTATTTATTCTGCTGCATTTATTACTGCTTGGTAAGTAGCCTGATTAAATTGCAACTGTTCTACGTCTTTTGGTTATTGCACTTGGGCTTCAGACCAGTTGTTTTACATTAAGAAGGTTTGTGGTCTGCACTGTTGTGGCAGGACAGGTAACTTACAACCTTCTAAGTTGGGAATTGCTGATTGAAGGCTCAGTGTCTGCTGTTCTAAAAGTGTATTCGTTCTGGTGTCTGGTTTAAGCACTTCAGCTTCAGGCCAGTTATTCTGCATTAAGAAGGTTTGTGTTTTGCACTCTTGTGGGAGGAGAGGCTGCATTCTGCCTTTCTGAGCTGGGAATTTCTGGTCACAGGCTTACTGTGCCTGCTTATTTGAACTATTTCTTTCTGAAATTGGTGTGCCTTGTTGCTGTAGCATAGACCAGATTCAGGCCTGCTGAGTCTAGCTTTGTTTGTATAACTTGACCACTGATCCAGGCCATCATTTGTTGGAGAAGGTTTACTTAATTACTAGAGCCATTGACTACCACTCTGATCTGAGATGTATAACAATAAGTATCCTTTTTTGTGCATTTAAAGTGTTTTCTTGATTGTATTTGCTTTATTTTCTGGGGAAAAAAAACAAATATATACTTGTTTCCTGCCATTCTAAACTAGTATAGTCCGGTTTTCAGGTTAGTGCTGAATTCAGGGCTGTGTTACAAGTCTCTGTGTTTGCCCATACTTTACCTGGATAGAAGGAAGTTTCTCTGTTCACCTGTGAGAGGCGTTAGCTTTGAGCAGCCTATCTGTCCCTGGAGGAGTGGTATCAGCCCAGAAATTAGTAGTTTATTGGCCATTTTGGGCTAATTTATATCTTTCATTTCCCTGCTATAAAAATCGCATTTGCCCACCGGTTAGCTAGGATATAACTATTCCCGGCTCTACAAAGTCTCCCCTTCAGTTTTTCCCTTGGAACTAGACAAACTTTCAACTTAAGCACTCAAACCATTCATTTCTCAGCCCGGCACTTGCTCAAAACTCATAGCAAGCACTTATAAACCCTAGCACTAGACCCCCCCCCCCCCATACTGTACAGAAGGACAAGGCTCTCTATTTGACCTTGCCAGCCAGTCAGTAAAACAGTTTACATTACCTATCCAGGCATGTCCAAAGGGGAGTTTCAGGTGTACTCTCCAGTCCAACTGGTTAATCTGGGCATTCTGAGGCAATGTTTACAACTGCATCATGTACACAGACGACCCTTTCCTCCTACCACCAAACACTAATAAATGCGAGAGATGCAATTATACAGCCAAACTGCAGGCTAAGCTCTCTCAACCCAGGACTGGATCAGACAGTCAAGAGGAGAAGGGAAATACTTGCATCACACCACCAGTCTCACATAGACCCATTAAACCAGCACCGGCAAAAACGCACACAAATACACGTAAACATACTTTGAGGCTCTAAATAAAAATCTGCAAAAGCAACAGAGACCTCCAAAGCAGACATCCAAGCAACCTCCACCCCCCAACACAAATGATGAAACACATACTTCACAAAACCAGTGTGCCACGCAATCACAGCCCTTAAGGCAAAATAACATACCCAACATACTAGTAATAGGTGACTCTATATCCCACCCACTAGGCTGAATAAGGGGAAGGTTACTGTTAGCTGCATCTCGGGTGCCATGATCTGCCACATAACACAAGCACTCAGGTCACTCCAGAACAAGTACAAATACGACTCTGTCATTGAACATGGTGGGAATGACCTGAGCAGTACCTCACTGGACTATATGAAAAGAGACCTGGAGGAGCTCTCTGATCACGTAGCCCAGACCGGTATTACCCTGACCCTGAGTAGCATCCTGCCCTCACCAAGAATGATACCACGGTATAAATAAAAAAAATATCAATTTCAACAATTGGCTACGTTTCTGGTGTCATTCAAAGGGGATCCAGTGTCTGTCCACCTGGGATGACATGCTTGACAAGCCACGCTGCTTCGCTAGAGACAGCTTGAACCTGTCACCCTTAGGCTTTCGAATACTGGCCAAGGCTCTTGCCACCCCCATAGTGCCTTTTTTAGGCAAGGCTTAAAAGACAAACCCACCACCGTAAATAGCACAAGTAACAAAAAACTGAGGTAATGCTACTCAGTGCCAGAAGTCTAAACCTCAAAATGCACGCACTCGAGGCACTCCTCAGTATGGAGAAAATCTGATATTGTGGAGTAACAGAAACCTGGTTTAAGCCTCCAGAGAGAACCCCAGCACTACCATGCTACAACTCCTACCATACATTTCGGCCACAGAACACGGACCGAAATACAAAAGGTGGGGGCGTATCCATATTCATCAAGGATACCCACACATCCAGGTTAGTGGCACAGCACAATGCTTCAGAGATCGACATGCAGCTAACAACGGGCAAAACTGCAATTCAAATTGTAGCTTGCTACAGATCACCCACCATGTCCCAGGACCCCCATTCCGCATTTATGGAAACACTGAGAAACATAAAGGTCCTACCAAACACCCTAATATTGGGTGATTTCAATTACCCAAACATTAACTGGGAGAACTACTCTAGTACTAACTCCCTTGCCCAACATTTCCTAGAATTTATAAACTCAAACACCCTGGATCAAGTGGTCAACACTCCCACCAGAGGTGACAACATATTGGACCTGGTCATCACCAACATGGGCGACCGATGTTCCACACCGGAGGTCAAACCCTCGCTGGTTAGATCTGACCATAAACAAATCACTCTGGATCTCCACATTCTGCCCCCACCCCTGGTTAAGGAAACCACCGTGGAAAACTTTTCAAAAGCAAACTTCATGTTACTTAAGGTGGAAAGTTGAAAGCCCCCATGCTAAAGGATAATGTTGTCCAATCTGCAAAATCCTTTACTAATGCATTCTACGGGAACCTACAAGAATGCATGGATCATGCTATCCTAAGCAAAACCAAGACTCACTCCTCCAAGAAAAGGAAACCAGTCTGGTGGACTCCTGCCATAAACAAGCTATACAGCAGAAGGAGGAAACTAGTACAGAAAAGAGCAAAATCCTAAGAAGGGAAGACATCCCTGATCATTATCAGCAAGAATTTACGATCCCTCATAAAATCATCCAAGGCTAGCTTCAAAAGAAAATGATAACCTCAAGGCATTCTTCAGCTATGTCAAGAATCTAAGTGCAATGCTCAGATCTGCTCTGAGTTAGTGCAGAATGGCACAAAATACACTGAACTGACCAATATCGCCAACATCCTGGCAGACAGGTTCAGTGCAAACTTACCCCCCTCTCACCCCCAAAAGGGCCCATAACCATACCAGAAGCATGTAGATCCCCTGAAGTCGCAGACACTCAGGTTAAAGCAGCCCTCTCCAAAGCCAAAAACACAGCATCAATGGGACCGGACGGTGTCCCAGGCTGTGCCCTAAGCTCATAGACTCACCCCTCACCTAAACACACTGTTCCAACTCAACCTCTCCACAGGCTACGTACCCATAGAGTGGCGCACAGCAACAGTTATTCTGCTCCACAAAGATGGAGCCACAACAGACCCTGGGAACTATCGCTATATAAGCCTGACTAGCTTGGTCTGCAAGGCTATGGAACTCCTTAACAGAGACATTGGGAACTTCCAAACACTGGACCCTACCTAGTTTGGCTTTGTTAAGGGCAAATCATGCCTCCTAAACCTGGTGGACTTCTTTGAGACCGTTACCAAGGCTATAGAGGGAAATGTGGTACACACAGCCTACCTAAACCTTGCAAAGGCCTTTGACACCATTCCCCATTCTGGTATTATAGACAAGCTCACAAGCCTGAACATAAACCCCTATGTCACAAGATGGGTTGCCAACTGGCTCACGGACAGAACCCACATGGTGAGAGTTGCGGGAGCTAGGTCCGACTCTAAACCTGTTACAAGTGGCATTCCCTAGGTCAGAGTCCTCAGACACCTGCTGTTCAGCATATACTTCTCAGAGGTACAGGCAATCACAGGAGGACTATGGCTGACCAAGTTTGCAGACTACTGCAAACTAGGGGCAATAATTGACTCTCCGGCTGACACAGACATCCTCCAAAAGAGTCTCACTGAGACAGATACCTGGTGTCAAAATCATGGTCTCAAGCTAAATGCCAAAAAGTGAATAGTCATCCACTTTGGAAAAAACAAAGTACCCACAAACTACCACATAGGTGGTAGTCCCCTAAATACGGAAGACATAATAAGGGAGCTGGGGACCCAAGTAGATAGTAATCTCTCCTTTGATAATCGCATTGCCAAAGTGGTTAGAAAATCCTTCTATGTGGCTCACCTAATCAGAAAAGGGTTTGCATCCAGATCAAAAGAGGTCATTGTGCCCCTCTACTCATCACTCATCAGATCCATCATAGAGTACAATGCCCCATTTGGGATGTACATTACGATACCTGCAACAGCTGGAAAGACCACAGAAGTACCTCACCAAGAAGATCACTGGCCTCAAACAGATGCCCTATGCAGCTCGACTGAAGAAACTCCAGCTGTACTCTGTTGCATACCGCCTAGTCAGAGTTGCTCTCTGCCTGACATACAAGGCCATGTCTAACCCAGAATTGATGGACATGCTCACCTAAAGAAAACCATATCCCCTCAAGCCACATGCTCTAGGGATCTAAACCTCACCACAACAGTAAATAGGACATGCTGGAGGGATAGATTCCTGTCCCAGAGACTTCCCATGCTTTGGAACAAGATTCCAATGATTATTAGGCAGACAGGCTCCTCACTAACACTCTTCAAGAGAAACTTTGATGAGTGGATGGGAAACAGAGTTTACCCCGGGGATAATTTCAGTGGCTCTGCTGGACAGAGCACAGGGAACTAATCTAAGGGGGCGGCGACAGCCAACACATTCTGGCTATTCTTATAAATGCCTTTGGGCAGATAGCCTAGTACCAAACTATGAACCTGTGAACCACCCTAGAGTTATTCTTGTTACTGATGTATATTGATATACCTTCACCTTGGGCTTTGTCTGTGCAGCTACTAGTTTAAAAGTATGGAAGACACTGAAACCTTGCACTGCCAGGATACTATGTTGCTTTAAACTGTCGATGTAACTGTCCAGGTATCTATATTCTCAAGAAAAAGGAGAGATTGGAGGGACTGTATTTTTTATTTTGGTTCCTGACATTGAGTAATAACACTTTGGGGTTTTGTGGAGTTGATTTTGCTATGTTGGTAGGCACTATTGGGCAGAAAAAGCTTTAGCTTGTATCTGAAAGCCTAGAAGGGAAAGATGCAGATCATCCTTTACAAAGCAGCGTGGTCTGTTGATTCCTTTCAAGCTGATAAATGTGGGATACCCTTAGAATGACACCAGAAAGACAGTCAGATTTTAGAATCGGTCCTTTTTGCTGATATTGTGGCATCATTCTCTGTCATGGTAATATGCTGCTGGGTGCATCTGTGGTCATTTACACCTTCATGGATTGTGATGGAATCATGATGATACCTGTGGCATAATGACTTGAGTGCATGAGTGATTTGGCAGAACTGGTTCCAGATAAGCAACAAACCGTTATCTTCTTGCTCGGCCCGGTTAGAGGGTCATCAGTATATCTTACAGTGGAGTTCTCTATGATGGGACCCCTGAGAAGTGTTTGCCTGCCTTAGGAGCTTCGTGCTTGGTGCTCCAGTGAGAATGATAGTATGTGTTATGTTAGCTGCTGTTTTTTCTAAGTGCCTTTGGGCTTGCTGAGGCATAGCTTTGACAGCAGGTAATCTGTTGTTTAGGAAGATTGCTTTTAAGTGCCTCAGTGTACATTAGTGTGCTGTGGTTGTTGTGTGGTTTTGACAACCAGATGTGGATTTGTAACTGAGGGTTTAGCTTCTGGTGTCATTTTTTAATTACACCTCTCGCATACTGTGTCTGATTCTTTAAAGATTACGTGGGTGTCAGTAAATCAGAGACAATTGCTGCATTGTCTCAAGATACCCATATCCACCAAGCTGGTTACAAAAAAGTTAGGAAATTGCATATCCATACTGTTCAGTCCTGTGATTTATGAGCTACAAGTGTATGTAGAGTAATAAGGGTTTTTATTTTGGGGCAGAGTATGCTAAACATAACTAAATTCTACTAACTTTAATGTTTACTCAGTACGGAATCCTTAATCTGTAGGTATTGTCATTTGAGGCCTAACTAGCTGCTGCTGTAAGCTTGTTGACACACAAGGTGTTTGCACTATATGGCTACTTTGCCTGCATTTGACTGTTCTACAGAGAAAATTGGCTTTCTAGGTATTTGCTACTGTACAGGACACTATCGCATGCAAACATGCAATAGCAGCACTGAAAACTAAATAAACCCTCCAGCCAATAAAATGACTACACTGAGTCCTCTTGTGTGTTTCCCAACCCCTATAAGCCAGGCAATCACGTTTTGCCACAAGATGAATAACTCCAGTCCTATTGTTGTAAAAACGCAGAAGTGACCGACAAGTGCAATGCTAAAACAAACAACTAACCTTGCTGAAGGTAATTCCAAGAAAGTAACAGCAAGAGGAAGAACTTTTTTCACAAAAAATTCAGTGAAATGCACACACAGAACAGGAGACAAAAGCGATCTAAATAACCTGTAAATAACTCTGGATGGATGGCACTGGATACAAGTAAAACACTTCTGGAATGTAGGCTAGAATTGAGCTTTGCTGAGCTCCATGAGCAGAAGAAAGAGACCGTATGTAGTAAAGGCATTTTACTCAACCGTACTGGTTTGCTGGGTGGGACCTCACTATCTATGTAAAATGGTGGGTGGGCCTTCTCAACATCTACACCATAGCACCTCCACTGCCCTTCTTAGTTTTCCAGCACAGTAAACGCAAACAGAAACAAGGGAAATCTAGTATCAAGCCCTCTTTCTTGACCTATCCAAAGCTTTTAATACAGTCTTCCACTCCATTTTTTTACATAAGCTTCTTGCTGTGATACTCCACAACAATTCCCTGTCCTGGTTTAATAGCTGCCTCTCCAACATATGCCAGGTAGTTAAATGGAACCATCAGACCTCTTCCTTTCTATACATCCCTGTTAGTGTTCCACAAGGATCAGTCTTGGGGTCTATCCTATTCAGTATCTTCATCAATGATTTCTTTAAGTTCTGTAAAACTGCTCCTCTTGGACAGTATGTTGATGATTCTAGCCTCATAAGCCCAGCAAAAAAACTAAACCTCCTACAATAAACAGGAATCCTTTTTAGTCAAAACTTGGTTAGCATCTTCACAGTTATTCCTTAATCCAAATAAAACAATAATAATTTTTACCCCAGAACATCTTGCACTCAAAGGACTCTGTCCATACTCTCTTCCTGTAATATAAACATTGAACTTGTCCACTGTAGTAAACTAGTAGGCATAAACATTGATGAGGAATTTGATATCCCATATCCAGCATATCGTAAAAAACAAAGGATGCCAAAAACATAAAACTCTGTATGAAGTGAAACCATATCACTCAAATTCCACAGGAATGCATATTGCCTCCCTGCTTAGTCTCATAATCTGCACCAGTCCTTGATACCATTTGAGTCCTTGCTAAATAAACTCAAGCAGTGTTCCTGTCATTCTTTTGCAGATTGGTTTGATTAACGGTATATGTTAAGGCAGTGTTCCTGTCATTCTTTTGCAGATTGGTTTGATTAACGGTATATGTTAAGGCGTGCAATTAAATGCATAACCCAGAAACTGATGAGCAGTATTTGTTCACAAAAATGCTTCTGGAGGTTTTTCACTCTTGTCATTACTTAATAGATGGACCTAGAAACAGAAATAGCTGCAGAGCAACAGTGAATTTAAAATAGTGTGCGCACGCAGGCAAGACTTGTGGTAAGAGGCCAAGTACCTATAACCCCCACACCCTGTTATTAATATTTTTGAGAGACTTTGTGAAGGGGAAATGAGAAAATTAACAGCTAATTTGCCCCAATGTCGTATGAACTTGAACAGGGAGGAATGTAAGTTGTTGACAGAAATCTGTAGTAATAGAGTTATTTGGGTAATGAAGCCAGTTAAGGAAGGGGGGATTTGTGGTCATGAGTACAAATGATTATACTAGTAGGATGCATGCAATATTATATACTGAGGCATACGATGTGGTGTCCAGAAATTAATGTTGCATTACATAAAATTGACCTGGCTTTGAAAGTCTTGTTTTTCTTCTTTTTCTTTCGGCTTTTCCCGGTTAGGGTCGCCAGAGCGGATCACTTGTCCACGTATGATTGGCAGTGGAGTTTTACAGTGTCGAGTTGCCAGCCCGGCTCCCAACCTTCAACGGAAGGCACTCACACCTAGGGCCAATTTAGAATATCCAGTCCACCTACAGCATCTCTTTGGGATGTGGGAGGAAACTGGAGCACCCGAAGGAAACCCACACGACCACAGGGAGGACATGCAGACTCTGCACAGAAGGCACCCCAGCTGAGGATCGAACCGGAGAACCTCTTGCTGTGAGGTGGCAACGCTAACCACTGCACCACCGTGGCCGCCCCTTTGGAAGACTTATTTTTAAATGAGCAAATTATTGCAGGTGAACATGAATTTATGAAAGTCCTTTATCTGAGAACACCCACCATTTTCGCAATACCAAAAATTCACAAGAACCATTCTGATCCCCATTAAGGCCTATTGTGGACGCAAAGGCCTCAAAAACTTTTTATAGCTAACTTTATTGGTCAACTAACTAAGAGTGTATGTATCAACTATCCATATTTACAGTCCACAAAAGCGCTGCACTGGGAACGACACAGGGAGGTAAAATCTGTTGCAATTTATTCCACAAATAAACAAGGATAAGCACTTTCATGGAAAATAACTCTGCTTCATCAGATCCACCATATTCAAAGCAGAAGCAGCTTAAATACTACATACCACACCAGTCATGAGTCAAATTAACTCACACACCCTTTTTCTTTTAAAGGTACAACTACATACAACCAGAGACCTATTATAAAGAGCATTCATATAAAACAAAAACATTTAAAGTATTCACTTAACCTACGTGCTTTTAAATGTTTTTGTTTTAAATGATGGACTATGATGTTTGCAGATGACATTGTGATCTGTAGTGAGAAGGGAACAGGTGGAGGAGACCCTGGAGAGGTGGAGACGTGCTCTACAAAGGAGAGGAATGAAAGTCAACGGGGCTAAGACAGAATGTATGTGCGAATGAGAGGGAGGATAGAGGAATCGTGAGGATGCAAGGAGTAGAGGTGGCGAAAGTTTAAATACTTGGGATCAATAGTTCAGAGTAATGGTGAGTGTGGAAGAGAGGTGAAGAAGAGAGTACAGGCAGGAAGGAGTGGGTGGAGAAGAGTGTCAGGAGTGATTTGTGACAGACGAGTACCAGTAAGAGTGAAAGTGAAGGTCTACAAGAGGGTAGTGAGACCAGCTATGTTATATGGGTTGGAGACAGTGGCATTGACAAAAAGGCAGAAGTTAGAGCTGGATGTGGCAGAGTTAAAGATGTTAAGATTTGCACTGGGTGTGACAAGGGTGGACAGGATTAGGAATCCGTATATTAGAGGGTCAGCCCAGATTGGAAGATTTGGAGACAAAGCCAGAGAGGCAAGATTACGTTGGTTTGGACATGTACTGAGGAGGGATGCTGGGTATATTGAAAAAAAGATGCTAAGGATGAAGCTACCAGGTGACAGGAAAAGAGGAAGGCCTAAGGTAAGGTTTATGGATGTGGTGAGAAAGGACAATGCAGGTGGTTGGTGTGGCAGAGCAAGATGCAGTGGACAGGAAGAAATGGAAACAGATGATCCACTGTGGCAACCCCCAACGGGAACAGCCGAAAAATGATGATGATGAATGTTATCTACCAAACTAGCTTTTGTTTGGGGTACAAATTTAATTCCTTTGGAAAAAAGATGAAAGTGGGTGTCTGTAATATGAACCCATCTAATGTATTCAGTATTTTTTGTCTACCTACTACTGACTCCAACACTGTTATGCATTTTGACAGTTGGGCATCCCCTTCATCAAAAGAGGGCACTAGTCAAGGGCCAATGTGTACGATTGGCTCGTATGGTTAGTGACTATTTATGTTTCAGGGATGAATGTAGACAATTGTGGGATATGTTGTCTAAGAGGGGATATCCTGATGACTTCCTCTCCTACATTTTTTTCAGAAGTGGAGAGAAAGAGAACTGAAGGAACCTATGTACCATTACTTGGGACACAACAAAATCAGTTAGTGAAACCAGCTGGCCACCAAAAGGACACTAATTTTAACTCAACCATCGGGAGAGCCATAATGTGATATACAGTTGTACATCTAACACCTAAAACTCAACTGTTGGGAGAGCTATACTATGGTATACAGTTATACATCTAACACCTAAAACTCAACCGTCGGGAGAGCCATAATGTGGTATACAATTGTACACCTAAAACTCAGCTGTTTGGACAGCCATAATCTGCTAAACATCAGTGTAGCCATGGACTGGCATATTACAAAGACCGCCTGTATCATGCTAAAACATCTGGTCCTTGGTCACTGTACTTAAATCAGCGCTTTCGTTCAAGCTTCATCAAATTAAGAAAAAATTTACTGTTTTCTAAATTCCATTGGTTCCCTAGGGTCTTCTTTGCTCACTTTGGCACGCTGACTACCCTGTACTTAACTGCAGGGTCCCTAACCCCAAACATTTAGCATGGTTAAGATGTTAAGACACGGACAAACTTTTAAAAACCTAATAGTTCTGAATGTATTTATTCATGTACCACTTTAATTTTTAGTTGGTATAGAGGAATGTTTTCCTCTGCTCTACTCTGGACTTGTATTGACCACCCATCATATTTTCTCAGATAAAGGCTAGACACCAGTAGGATTAACCCAGTAAACGAACCAATACTAGGCTCTTGTTTCCACTCCCTTCTCCTAAGGGTTTCATTTCACCTCCGAGGTGATTTCTCTTGATGTTTCCCCATTCTGTATTTCATTTGTCATAAGATTACCACCCTATTATCATACATGGGGGCAGACATCCACTGCGCCTCCTAACGATGACCTGCCCCTCCCTACTGGCTGTATTCTACACTGTGATATTCTGCATTGGCTGCTTCACCTTAACCAATGGAAATGATCCTGAGTGCCACGTCACCCAGTTCAGCTACCAATACCAATTCTCCATATTTTTCCCCACACCCCCTCTGTTTACATTTCTAATTAATCCACTCGCTTAGCTCCAAGGTTTCCTGCCTTCTCTTCCCTTTTTTCACCATTGGTTAATTGATTTACAGGTGTTACCAAGGAAAATAAGACAGATAATGCTACATCACCTAATCTAGTTACCAACACCATTTCTGTTCTTATCCCACACTCCATGTTTTCTCACCTTAACTCCCTGTTACTTCATTGGCTAATAAATTTACAGGCGTATTTCCATCCTAGTGACGTTGCCCCTCTATACCTCTCATTGGTCACACTTCATCCAGTGATCTTTAGGCCACCCAGACTCCCACCCAAACCCAGGTTAAGCACCACTTTTGCTCATTATTGGCCGCTTATCACATAAAGCCACTCTCCAGTGGCATGCCCCTTTACCCACAAAATAATAAAATCGACTGCAGTTTTCTGCCCCCCCCCCCCAATCAAGAAAGTTTTCCAATGGAGTGTTACACTGTAATTTGGTTCTCTGTTTGAACCTATGGCTAAAATGTAATCTGTTCATATCTTCCCCCCCAGAAACAATATCAACACCCTTGAAAATATACTTAGTAACCCTACCACAAGAAACAATTGTAGTATGTGACTTTAACATCGACTGGGCTACCCGTAACTCCCCCAATCCCATTAACCACATAAATCTTTATGGTTTCTCTCAGATGATAACCACCCCAACTAGAACCCACAAACCAAATGGTAAAGAAAGCACCCGAGACTGGATTCTCATAGTCACCCCACAACTTATAAGCCAGGAACCCTTCCAGATGACATCAGTGACCATGCTCTCACCTATATAATTAAACAAAAACCTCATAGTCCTAATGCTACTTTTTTCAAAACCTCCCATTCCAAAAAGAACTTTCATCCTCATAACTTCCAATCAGAACTGAATGTGTGTGACTGGTCACCACTGCTCCATCTTCAACTTGACGAAGCAGTCACCTACTTTAATACTAAATTTCTTCAAATCCTCGACTACCATGCCACCATTTACACTTCCTGTATAAAGGCCAAACCGGCCCCATGGCTCACAAAACAAACTATGCAAAAAATCATTCTAAGAAATAAAATCTGGGCTAAGTGGCAAACCTCTAAAAGCCCATCTGATCACCTCTGCTATAAACAATTAAGAAATGCCACCGAAAAGGAAATTCTGCTAGACAAAAAAAAAACTTTTACCTCCAACTCCAACACACCCACAAACAAAAAACACAAAAGTTCTGGTCAGCTATGAACAAACTACTTCAGCCAGGGCACTCCAAGACTCCTACCCCATCAGGTATCGCCCATAATAATCCTAAGCTAATTGCAGATTCCTTTAACAGCTACTTTACAGAAACCATCCAATCTCTAGCTAATACTCTACCACCCAATAGTACCCTCCCACCTAATACCTCAACAAACCCAATTCCTACCTTTCACATTCAACCAGTACCTACATCCCTCATTTGTAACCTCCTCCAAAACCTCAAGCCATGCACCCCTGCTGCTGACAGTCTACCAGCAGAATACCTGCAAATTGCAGCCAAAGCCATCGCCTACCCTGTTTCCATACTTTTAAATAGAACTATCTCAGAAAGTAAAATCCCTTTTATATGGAAGGTCTCTCATATCATCCCACTACATAAAGGTGGGACATCAACTGATATTTCCAACTTTAGACCAATCGCCCTACTCTCTCCAATAGCTAAAATAATGGAAAATGTATTCACCAACTACTTCTTGATCACCTCCTCCGCAACAACTTACTTGCTAATACTCTACCACCCAATAGTACCCTCCCACCTAATACCTCAACAAACCCAATTCCTACCTTTCACATTCAACCAGTACCTACATCCCTCATTTGTAACCTCCTCCAAAACCTCAAGCCATGCACCCCTGCTGCTGACAGTCTACCAGCAGAATACCTGCAAATTGCAGCCAAAGCCATCGCCTACCCTGTTTCCATACTTTTAAATAGAACCATCTCAGAAAGTAAAATCCCTTTTATATGGAAGGTCTCTCATATCATCCCACTACATAAAGGTGGGACATCAACTGATATTTCCAACTTTAGACCAATCGCCCTACTCTCTCCAATAGCTAAAATAATGGAAAATGTATTCACCAACTACTTCTTGATCACCTCCTCCGCAACAACTTACTTGCTAACTGCCAACATGGCTTTAGACCATTCCACAGCACTACAACTTGCTTGCTATCCTTTTCTGACTGTATAAACAAAAATCGTAACAATAACTCTTTCTTCCGCTATATTTATCGACCTTTCAAAAGCCTTTGATATGGTCAACCATTGTTTGCTCCTTGAGATACTACAAGCCCATTCACTAGACACACAGCCATTACTATGGTTTAAATCTTATTTAAACAACCGACAGCAAGCAGTCCTTTGGAATAATAAGCTCTCAACTCCCCTCCCTGTAAACATTGGAGTACCTGAGGGCTCAATACTTGGCCCTCTTCTCTTTTCTATGTTTATTAATGAACTAAATACCAAAATTCCTCAAGCCACCTGCATACAATATGCTGATGATTCAACTTTAATATGCTCAGCTAGAACCTCAACTTTACTCCAGACCCTCACACAATCATTTTTTCAGACTGTGGAAAATTGGTTCATGCAACACTGTCTCCTCCTGAACTCCCAAAAAAACAAAATTATTACTCAATGCACCTACTCAACAATCACCACAAATTCACTTCACAATAACCTCTAACAATGGAACCACCATATACCCTGATACTACAACCTGTCTCCTGGGGATCACCATAGATAACAACCTCACCTGTGACGATCATATTAACACTACCATAAAATCTGTCAACAAAAAACTAGGCTCCCTGTATAGAATTAAACCATTTCTGACCCCAACAGCTAGAACCACTGTTGCCCAGACCCACCTGATCTCTACCCTGTACTACGTTTCTGCCATTTATACCAATCTTTCTAAAAACAACCTTAACAAACTTGCAACTAGCTATAATAACATAGCCAGATTTGCCACTGGTAAAACTTTCAGAACCCACCACTGTCTCAACCTCAAACAATTGGGATGGCTAGAACTGCAGCACCAGCTACTCTGTCACCAACTTACTATAACCCAAAAGATACTTCACCACCCTAATAATACCCCTATCCTCACTAATCTGACTACCCCATACAAAAGCTTTACAACTCTTCACTCAGCCAATAGGCTCCTAGTCTCCACTATTAAATCTAACAATAAAGCTGGGGGCTCACTTTTCACAAATACAGTGGGAAAAGCCTGGAACCTGCTACCAAGTGAACTGTCTTCTCTCTCCTCCACACATCTTTTTAAAAATCATCTCAAAGAACATCTTAAAAGTCACTGGCTGTGTCCCTGTACTAACCCTGACTGATTATCCACTCCACCCACTCCTGCTCTCCTTTTATTTCACTTCTCTGCTGTAGTATATCGCTCAAACCTTTCTCTGTCCTACACTACTGAACTATGTTCCCTGCCTGTTCTCACAATTAAGCTAACCTCTATCTATTCCTCTGTAAAAAAAAAAAAAAAAAAAAAAAAAAAATTCACTATCCTTTTTTTCCCTTATTCTTAGAGTGTTAGAAATTACTACTCATTGTGTATTTCCCCTCTAATATTCTATATTATTCTGTATTTTATGTTAGCTCTCTCCTCACCAAATAATCTCTGTACATTTTTATTCTCTCTTTCTCTCAATTATGGTTATTATCTGCACTGTAGTATGCAGCTTAACATTTTGTATTTCATATTAATATTGTTGATGATATTTTTGCCTATACATGGAGCTTTTCTCCCCGGGCCCCTACTAAAAATGGACATGTATCCAGTTAGACTAGCCCGGTCAACAAATGTAAATAAATAAATAAATACAATGTAAAACAATAACCAATCAAGGATAATCCTAACTCACAATTTCTCGAGTACCTTGTCTGTACTTACTATGATTGGAATATTAAGGGAGTGTGCAACTGTTTATATGTAAATTGCTTGAATAAATCACATATATTAATACTGATGTCTGTGTTTTAAACATGTACAGCATTCATCTGCCTGCATGTTTTCATCTCTGTTATCAAATAAAAACAGAAGGTTTGGAAGATGGACATTGAGTTCTTTTTCCTGAATTATTTCAATCTAATTTCATGCAAGCTATTATTTATGTCCTATTAATGACTAAACGTTTTGAACACAGCTTGGCACCAGCTAACTCTAACTACTATTAATTGATATGTTCAAAAATGAACATACATATTAGGTATTGGTGATCTGTGTAGTCTGCAACAAAATGCCAAGAAAATAGATATCAGCTGTGAGACTGTGCATGTGTCTTTGGGTCAGTGGAATGGTCATTGGAATGAGTCTGTGTTTGGGAGGTAGAGTGAGTGGATGTAGAACATCTATAGCTTGCATGATACACTAAGTAAGGAAGATATTTTGGCAGACTTCTTGACTTTTGACAAGGCTTAAACAAGTAAATAAGATTAAAACATGATTCAGAAAAAAAAACATTTATTTGTCCATCAAAAAAGCACTTTGGTTTTACTAAACATGACATTTTTATTCTCTCTGTTGTAGATGCAGTGTATGCAGCTCTAAGAACAGAAATAGAAACTGATGCTCAGGAGTTTGAAGTGGAGTCCTGGAGCCTTGCTGTTGATCAGGCATATGCAAAGCAGTGCACAAAGGAAACTCGAAAACGACAAGATATCATATATGGTAAGATCAGAGACTTCTTCCTCCCATTAAAATATTTCAGATGTCCTTCAAGAATGCAACTGCAGTCATAACATATGGGTTGTCCTGCCTCAGGCAGCCCTCGGTTGGCCGGATTCCAAAGTCTGGGTCCAACGTCGGCTGATGTCGCATTTCTCTCCGACGTCAGAGCGGCTGGAGTATATAAGCATCAGCCGACGCCACCTTCTTCAGTCTTTCTTGCCGTGCGGTGCCCGAAGCAGAAGCAGTTCGCAAGTGCCGGTCGGTCAGCTCCTGTATTCTTGAGCGAAGTCATCAAAAAGCTAAGTACCCCGTTGGGGACCTTTTCTTGCCTCAGCCGATGTCAGAAATTACTGAAAAAGTAAATAATTGTTTGTCTTGTGGTAAACAAATACCTCATAAGGATTTCCACTCTTACTGCCTCCCTTGCCTTGGCCCAGACCACGACGTCTCGGCCTGTGCCGCCTGCGCTCGCTTCAATAGCGCACTCTCAGGCGTCGGCGGAGTTCGCTGAAGACTTTGTCGGTGAAAAATTTGATTATACAATGCCGTCGGAACAACCGACAACGCAGACTCCTAAGAAACGAAAAGACCGGGACCGACATCCTCGGCCCGCGTCTTCCACCGACACCATGCCAAAACTAACCGCGAGTGCCCCGGTTCCCTCTGAGGTGGTTATTCCACCGCTCCGAACCGAAGACACCGCATTACCGATACCTCCGATACCGGAGGCCACTCCGACGCCAGTTATTGATTTTCCTCCGGATACTGAAACCGAGGAAATGCCCGAGACCATTGCTGTTGATAAGGTCACTCCTGCACATGGAGTGGCTAGGCCTCCCATGTCCATGTCTATCAAGGCCTACACATGTGCTAAGGCAGCCAGCAAGTCCAAGCATCTTACTGCTAAAACCTTAACCTCAGCCTACCCCTGAAACTCAAATCATGTCTATGGCCGCAGATTTAATTTCCCTGATCAGAGGTTCCCAGTCCCATCCTGAGAGAGGATCCCAGCCTCCTCCTGATAAGAGGCCCAGGGTTGAACCCTCTGACCCTCTTCCTTCAGATGAAGATTCTGAGGACTCTGTTCACTCCGAAAGCCAGGAAGAGCCCTTCCAGACCTATGAGGATTCAGATGCAGAGGACTCCATTCCCTCGGCCTCTCCTCCTGAGGATATTTCTTTTGGGGAAGTTCTGCATTCCATGAGGGAGCATTTTAAGTGACAAGGCCAGGAATATTCAGATTCCAGAAAGCGCCTTCGAACCTTCCTTAAAAAGCCCCAACACAGACCCTTAGCTATACCTCCTGTGCTTCATGTTTTGGATGATTTATACTCTGACTCCAGTGTTACCCCTGATACTCTTCCTCCTGCTCCTGTCAAGCCTGACAGATACTATAGGGTCCCAGAAACCCATTCTCATTTCTTTAGGGCCCATGCTGTTGATTTAAAAACAATTTCCCAGGGGCCTAAAGGGGTTTCAGCTACCACCTCCAAAAACCCTTTGCCTTCCGACAGGGAAGCAAGGTCCTTAGAGAGATGGGGGAAGAAGGTTTACACCTCCACTACTTTATATATGAGAGCTCTCAATTGTCTCTTTCACATGTTTCAATATCAGGATTTCCTGTTAGATGATTTACAGAAAAGATTGGCCTCTCCTGAACCTTTAGATAGGAAGTCTTTGCAGGAGGCTGTGCATAATTCTCAGCAGGTTAGCAATCACTTTCTACAGTGTGGATATGATGCATTGGAGGCTTCATGTAGGGCAGCTATGACAGGGGCGGTCATTCGTAGACATGCATGGTTAAAAGAACAACCTTTACTAGATCATGTTAAGGCAAAACTTCTTGACGCACCCTAGGAAAAGAACAAGCTTTTTGGTGCTAATGCTAAAGATGTGTTAAAGTCCATTGAGGAAAAAGCCAAGTCAGTTCAGACAGTCAAAGATTTCCTCCAGGTTCAGCCGCCCAGATTCAGCAGGAACTGGCCTTCTAAAAACTGGTCGTTTCCTAATCCTGAAAGATTTCAAAGGGGCAAAAACAGGCGTGCCCGAGGAAGAGGGCAATACAGAGGATCCTACAGGGGACGACAATGGCAACCAGCAAACCAAAGAAGTGACACAGGGGTTTCTCCTGCCCTGCAGGGACAATCTCAATGACTTTCCTCTAGTTCCGCTGACCAAGGAGATATTTCAGTTGTTTATACACTCTGCAGCCGTGGACCACCCAGGCTGAGGCATGTTTTGTAGCAGGATGCTAGTGC
>NC_056747.1:169897167-169899667 GCF_019279795.1 Protopterus annectens | reverse complement strand
CAATGAACTGCTCAAAAAAGCAGAGGCATACATCCCCAGGTTCCCCTTCCCATCCTAAGCGTATGGCTCCTTACCATCAAACAGAGCATTACCAGCAATTGGGACATTCCTGTTAAGCCCACTACTGAAATTCGTATAATTAAGCTCGCAAGGTGCAGTAAACCCAACTTCACCACTACAAAAGGATTTTATCTAAGCTCAAAACCTTCCTTGAGCCTACAGCACAAATAGACCTAAGGGATGCACCGGTAGACAAGCCCTGGAAGGCACACACCTCTTTAGAACACTCAATGCTACTGCTGCCAGTATATTCTGGTCTACTGACCGCGCCGATCGCCTCCCAGGAAGGACAGCAGAACTTAATCCAACTCTATAGTCTATGACTGTAACACTACCCATGTGGTGAAATTACAGCAAATGTCTAAAATGTGATTCCTTTCTAAGTATTGTGCAGCGACCACTTTAGAGATTAAGGACCGGATCTTCACAATACTACTTGGCCATCCGCAGAAAAGATCTACCTAAAATGTGCGCCTCGCTACGCTACACTGCAAAGAAGCTTAGATTTGTTTCTTAGTACTGGGATACAGCTCAAAATCTCTTTGCACATCTAAGCACTCTGGCTTTTTAGAAGGAGTTAAAATGGCAAGTTAGACTTATGCAGATACGCCCTGTGACTTAATGGGGCCATTAATATTGTAAATGCCTACTTAAAGTAACAATAAGGTGAATGTACAGTTTTACGCTACCCACAGATCATTACTAAGTCTGGCAATAGTATTTATTGCTCATAAATCTGCGTTCCTGTATTGTAAGATTTCTAGTTCATTGTAAAAATAAATAACGAAAAGCGCTCAAATCTTTACTACTGGCTCAGGTCTGGGTTATTTCTGCTCAACCAGGTATACCTTTCTCAGTATTAGTTTAAAGCAGCCACCCTGGTGATAGTTTCTTTTAGTTGTTTATTAGTATATAGTCACATATCAGAACATGAGTGACCCAACCGACGCCAGCGAGGAACAAGCATATGATAAGCTTTGGATTTAACCGGGATAGCGTATCACAGGTATGGCAAGCTTCCAGCCAAAATGCTTCACAATCATCCACCATCGTGAGAGAATATTGCCAAGCAGCTCAACAACAATGGAAATCAACGACTCTCTCAGCTTCATACAACGGCGATCAACAGCAACAGGACTGAAGAGCCTAATCTCTAAGAACCACGCTTCTACAGTAGGGCGTTTATCAACGAGCCGGGGCCAACCATTCTCTCAATTCCAACCTGCAGACCAAATACTTATCAGCCACAAGAGGAAACCTAATGAGTGACAATAGACTACACTCGGGCGATTGCAGATTTCTTATCTTCACCAGCTTGAAAAGCTCATCATCAAGCTTAAGACTTTAGAACTGACAATTTCTATTTAGCAAAATGCCTAGGACTCGAAAATAGTGCCCAAAGGGCTCAGAGCATACAAATTCCCAATAGTATCCAAGGGGGTCGGAGGAAGCACATAAGGCTTCTGCCTAATTCAATCACAACAATGCCGGGCTGGAAGTACTGCAAGTACTTATCAGCCACACAATATCAAGAAAACTTGCTGACCTAAAAGAACAAATTACTGGCATTAACTTAAACGTTACGCAGAAAGCACTCTAGAGTTCCCCAACCTCGCTACTGAATGGAATACCATCAACAACAATAATATAGCCAAACATATCAACTTCTAACCACCGGGAGAGGAAGAAAAGAAGCTCACCAGAGACTGGCAAGAATACGAGGACAAAACCGTGATATCCCCTTACAAGAGGGGCTGGATGCAACCATGCGGATGAGATAACACGGACTCTGAGTTGGACACTAATAGCGCCTCGGCGCTGGAAGGCACTCCGCCGCCACAACCGACAACCACCGGACTGGTTCGCCAGCGCCCCTATAGACTTCTAAGGGCACAAGAACCACTAACCAGCGTTTATAGCAGTAATGGAGCCGGGACCGGGCCATGCTCAACACCACCAGATCTTGTTACCAGCAGCATGGCACCCAGAACCAACATCCAACAAGAAGCTCCGCAGAACAATTTGTAACCAAGCCGCCAGAGGCCCACCTTCCAGGGGTTACAAATCCACGACAACCAAGATGCCAAGACCGCCAGTTTTCATGCTGGCTTTTTAGGCCGACACGGACCCCAACCCCCGTAACCCAGCACCTCTTCCCCAAACGAGGAGAGGCAGGCTACTCAATGGCCCCCGCCGATGGGAATTACAGAACCAATGCCCCAATAAACCGCCAACAAGGAAGGACCATCACTAGATACCTTTGCACGGACCACCTGACCAGTGGTGCGTAAGCCTCCTCAAGCAACTTGCAAAATGCAATTATCAACCTCTCCAAAGAGAAACTGGACCCGGACTATTTCTTCGGCTGCCAGCCAAGGGTCTAAACTTTATCCTGCTCCAAAGAGCGTAATACCACAGAAGTGATTCTGGACCTTAAACT